>NC_142944.1:47495904-47588404 GCF_046866305.1 Octopus bimaculoides | reverse complement strand
TGTGAGCAGCATATCCTCGGCTGATTAGCAAGTACATCAATCATTAAAAAGATACTGACATCTTTATTAAACTCATTAAACAACGAACATTTATTTTATATCCATCTTGTTAATTTCACATAAACTTATGAGTACAGTTTGTGAGCCAGTTATAAAACATATATAATTACTACTATTAATATAAGTTAAGGACACTTACACACACACACACACATGTACATACAAACATACACACACATGCACACATGTACATATAAACATACATGTACATGCACAAATGGATACCCAGGCACACACGCTCACAGAAAGATGCATACCAATGGACACAGACACACGCAAAAACACATGCATACAAATGGGGACACACACACACCTATACAGCTGGACATGCACACATACACACACACACAAATGCATTCATACAAATGGACACAGTCACACATACAAACAGAAACACATACACACAAACACACATGCAAATATATGCATACAAATGCATACAAACGGAGACACACACACACACACACAAGCAAACACATGCATACAAATGGAGACACACACACAAGCAAACACATGCATACAAATGGAGACACACATACACACACACACACAGAGGCAAATACATGCATACAAACGGAGACACACACACACACACACAAGTAAACACATACATACAAACGGAGACACACACACCCACAAGCAAACACATGCATACAAACGGAGACAAACACATGCACACACACACACACATAAGCAAATACATGCATACAAATGGAGACACACACACAAGCAAACACACGCATACAAACGGAGACACACACACACACACACACACACACTCCCTCTTGACATATCCAACATAACTTAAAATAATTAACAATTACTGCTTCACAAACCCATTTATTTGTTAGATTAGAAAGTGGATAATTTCCGACAAATTAAGGAAAATATATAAGAAAACAAATCCACTCACAGTGCATTAAGTTGGCAATGACATTTAGAAACAGATTGTATTGGTTAAATATATTTGTTCTATTGAACTTAAGTCCCTAATAATCTCCAATTAAAAAAACTTTCCCAGAGCAAGTGTTTTCTTGGGTTAACCAATGCTTGCATCATTATCATCATCATCATTGAGGCAGCAAGCTGGCAGAATCATTAACTCATCACGCAAAATGCTTAGCAGCATTTTGTCTGTGATTAAGTTCTGAGTTCAGATTCCACTGAGGTCAACTTTGTCTTTCAAACTTTTGTGAGGTTGATAAATTAAGTACCCGGTTGAGCACTGGGTGCCTCCCTCACCCAAAATTGCTTGGTCTGGTGCCAAAACTTCAAACCATCGTTGTAATTGTCATTTAACGTCTGTTTCCTATGCGGGCATGAGTTGGGCAATTTGACAAGATCCAGTGAGCTGATTGGCTGTATTGAGCCCCAGTGTCAGTTTTGGCATGGTTTCTATGGCTGGATGCCCTTCACAATGCCTATACATCTTTTTGGCATTTATAGAACATTTAGAAATAAAGTCATTTCGTCGTAGAGAATTACGACTTAAATTTTATATTAACTAATTTTTCATTCTAGCTATAAGAGTTCACAACAATTCAATATTGTCGGATTTGAGTATTGAACATGGCATATATATTAGCTGATACTCAAAAGAGTGAGTGTCGTGGATTTGAGTGGCATCCAACGATCACTTGAGCGAGTGTCATGGATTTGAGTGTCAACCCAATGATCACTGGCGAGTTTGCTGAAAATCAGGGTTTTTATAACTTCCCATACACGAATCATAGAACCGTAACAACGTGAACAATTTCTTCAACGAAGTTCAGAATTCATATAGGGGCAGTAATTTTTAACCAATGAGAAATCAATAATTTCTCATGTTCGGGCAAACGAACTTACGTTTTCTCTCCGCCTCTTATGAGTTTGCTACATTGCCAACCACTTGACAGAATGTGCTGGGGGTATTTTGTCCATTCTACGGACACTAGTGATGACACCAAGTAATTGGCAAGACAAGAAAAGGATAGGAAGAAAAGAAGAAAAGTAAGTGACAAAGGAAAAAGCCTCCTCAACTACATGGATGTGGTGAAGTAGTATTTGAGAGGAGGGGGTGATGGTTCTATGTCAGGTGTCGAGAGGCTACAGTGTGATGGAATGACAAACCCAGGTGTCTTGTTATATAGAGGAGATACAAGGCTAACCTGCATCATATAAGGGTGCAGCTGGGAGTAGCTGGAAAGAAGATAGGGATGGTGGTGATGGTTGTGAGATGTTAGAGCAACTAGCTAGATGGAAACTGTAAAGAACCAACTACTACTACTACTACCACACACACACACACACACACACACACACACACACACACACACACACACACACTCATACATACACATGTTCATGTGCATACATATGCACATGTGTGTATTCTAACAGTTTCTTTCACTTTCTCCTGCACAATATCTTTAGAAAACATAATAATTTATGCATAGAGTTGTGATTGGTTACAGGTTTCCAGAAAGCTAACCATTGGCTCACTGCCAATCATTGATTTCTAATGGTGAGAGTGATAAGGGAGTGCATGTAACAAAAACCGTTTACAGAGTATGAAGTCCTCTGCACTGAGTTACATATACTCCCTTGTTACTCTATTTTACTGTTTTACTTGTTTCAGTCAGTTGACTGCGGCCATGCTGGAGCACTGCCTTTAGTCAAGCAAATCAACCCCAGGACTTATTCTTTGTAAGCCTAGTACTTATTCTATCGGACTCTTTTGCCAAACTGCTAAGTTACAGGGACATAAACACACCAGCATCGGTTGTCAAGCGATTGTGGGGGGACAAACACATATACATATATACAGTTACGCACTGGGGTCGATATAATCGACTTAATCCGCTTGTCTGTCCTTGTTTGTCCCCTCTGTGCATAGCCCCTTGTGGGTAGTAAAGAAATAACACTCATATACATATATATATATATACATATATACGACGGGCTTCTTTCAGTTTCCGTCTACCAAATCCACTCACAAGGCTTTGGTCGACCCAAGGATCTAGTAGAAGACACTTGTCCAAGGTGCCACGCAGTGGGACTGAACCCGGAACCATGTGGCTTGTAAGCAAGTTACTTACCACACAGCCACTCCTGAGCCACTTTCATTATCAAACAACACAGTGAACCAACATCATCATCATCATCCTTTAACATCCGTTGTCCATGCTGGCATTGGTCGGATGGTTTGACCAGGGCTGGCAAGCAAGAAGGTTGATTTGACATAGTTTCTGCGGCTGGATGCCCTTCCTAATGCCAACCACTCTGAGAATGTAATGGGTGCTTTTACATGCTACCAGCAGGGTGCCACTTGCGTGACATCTGTCACAACTGTGATTTTACTTAGCTTGTTGGAAACCTGTAACCATTGATAGCTATATACATAAATTGTGATGATGATGATGATGATAGTGTGATGATGATGATGATGATGATTACAATGATGATGATGGTGATGATGATGATGAAGATGACAATGATGACGATGATGATGATGAAGATGATGATGATGGTGATGGTGATGCAGTCTGCATAATACTACCTTCACTAATGGCTGTTATAAACGGCGAACTTCATCCCCTCCCCGCCTACTCAAATGACTGACGACCATTCCTTGAAGTCTGTTGTTTACTTTTAAATACTGCTTGTAGTAAAAAAAAGAAAGAAAGAAGAAAACAGTAAACTTAGCACAGTGATGGAGAGAAACCTCAACTCAGTAAAAGTCAGTAAAATCAGTGTAAATTAGTGTGTTGTTGGTAAGATAAAGTTTGTGCAAAACAGTAGTAGCATACTCTACCTTACTTGCACCGAAAAGCAAAGTGACATGGAAATGCTGCTAGAGCAGTTGCGGAATGAGAGGGGGTAAAGAGACATTGCCTAAACTGAAGCCAACAGAAGGTTCATCGAACAAAGCTGATTGCTTTGAAGTTGAAAGGGCAATTAAGGAAAGGGCAGTACATTCATCAAGGGTAGCTACCGAGACTTTGAAAATATCTGATGATGAAGTAGAACACACTCTAGTTACCTGCAGAGTCAATCATGTGGTACAGAGAGATATTATCCCCGAATGACTGAGAATATGTGGAGATCGACAAGAAACAATAAATCATATTATCTCTGGCTGCCCAGTCCTGGCTAAGAAGGAATATATTCACAGACACGACAGAGCTGGGACCTATATACACTGGAAGCTATGCCAACATTATGGAATAACAACAGAAAAAAGATGGTATAAACACACGCCAGAAAAGGTCACAGAAAACGAGAAAGCAACCATACTCTGGGATATGCCAATACACACAGATAGAGAAATTAAGGCAAATAGACCAGATATAGTTGTCAAAGATCATGAAGAAAAGAAATGCTTTCTAATTGATGTATCAATACCAGCAGATGACAACGTTTCTCTAAAAGAAATGGAAAAACTTTCAAAATACAAAGACCTGGAAATAGAGATAACTCGAATTTGGAATCTAAAAACAGAAACAATTCCTATCATAGTAGGTGCCTTAGGTATAATAAAAAAATATTCAGACAAATACATAACAAAAATAGCAGGACTTACAAATATATATAACATACAGAAAATTGCACTACTGGGTACTGCACACATTCTATGCAAAACACTTTCAATACAGTAAACATAAGAGCACTACAGCAAACCACAGCACATACCCAAGGCGCACAGAGCTGCGCTCGGTAGTGAAGTGAAAGCACGTTATAAAAATAAAACTACTGAATAATAATAATAATAATAATAATAATAAGTACTAAGCAGTGGCTCTCATGGCTTCTGATCTTAATTGATTGGAAGTGTTATCATGTACATTGTTTTGTCTTGGTATAAAAGATAGGCTACAGCAAATATTCTGCTTAATACCACAGATTTGCTTGTCAGTTGTTTGACCTTAACCAATTGCGCATGTCCCTTGGTGGCTGACGATATGTGCATCTCTGATCATGAGCAGAAGTAGTGGGGGAGCATCATAACCATGTGTTGAGAGGAATTCTTTGGGGTTTGAATAATTCACCTTTAGAAACATGGGTGTTTTGCTCAACATCCTTAAACAAACCTTATTTAGGGATCTTTTGAGTGGGATGGGCTACTCGACCTGAAGAAAATTCTAACTGGGCCCCACCTGCAAGGTCATGTGTAGTTTATCTTGATAACAAGGTCACCATGTCATGCAAATATGGTTGTGATGCATGTGCCTGGTGTACCCTTATCAGACGGGTAGTCATGATGGGTATAATGGGCTTCGTATATTTTACCCCAGTGTCACTTTGTTGGCATGCACTGCTCTCTCACTCAATAATAATAATAATAATAATAATAATAGTCGTTATCATTGTTATCATCATCATCATCATTACCGTTATCAACTGCAACAAGGCTAAGGTGAGATTTTAGAACGAAGCAATTACAGAAGCATAAAACTGATAGACCAAATCATGGAGGTGGCAAAGAAAGTTATAATAGTGCAGATAGGCAAAGGGAAACTAGCTTAGATGAGAAACAGTTCAGGTTTGTGTCCACTGGGGTACAGAATGACTAACGTCTTCTTCTTAGAGAGACAGCTAGGGCAAGTTCTTAATTAGACCAAGAAACAGCTTTTTACAAGGTGCTGTCTACTGTAGCGTGGTGATTACTAATCATATTGACTGTAGATGGATGTTATTCATGTACAGGGATGCTGTCAACAAAGTGTGAGCTAGCAATCAGGCCTTGGGTCTTAACATCTCACCTTTACTTATAGTTCTGCAGACTGTATCTGAAGTGTTAAACACTGACTTCTCATGGCAACTTCTTTATGCTTCTGACCTGGTTGTTGGAGCCACAACAATTAAAGAATTAAAATAAGAGTGGTTGTGTGGTAAGAAGTTTACTTCTCAACCACATGGTTCCAGGCTCAGTTTCACTGCATGGCACCTTGAGCAAGTGTCTTCTACTATAGCCTCATACCAACCAAAGCTTTGTGAGTGGATTTGGTAAACAGCAACTGAAAGAAGCCAAATGTATATAGGTGTGTTGTGCAAAAGCAGTACTTTATGGACCAGTGAAACCTGAAGCAGATAAAGCTATAAATAATAGTATGCAAATATTAGATAAAAAAAACCCTTTGGATAGGCAAAAATCAAATTTATATACATATATTATTTATTATAAAATTCAATTTGGTATTACTAAATTGAATATTCCTGTATGTTTGGAATTTTACATTCCCTAATATCATAATATATATATATATATATATATATATATATATATATATATATATATATATATATATTTTATATATATACATAATTAAGGGTAAAATCAATTAATGATCTTATCAGTGGCCAGCATGTAATAAAAACCATATAGGTAAAAACTGATATAGATATATAATTATATAGATATAATTATAATTAAGGGTATTGAGAAACTGCACCTACATGCTAGAGATAGACATCAAATGACTCTAAAAAACCCCACTTCAAATTACATTCCATTAGAACAAGGCTGAAAGTGAGTGTCATCAGTAGAATATACCAAAAGTACATAAGCATAAATATATATATATAGGTGCAGGAGTGGTTGTGTGGTAAGTAGCTTGCTTACCAACCACATGGCCTCAGTTTCAGTCCCACTGCGTGGCACCTTGGGCAAGTGTCTTCTATTATAGTCTCGGGATGCCCAAAGCCTTGTGAGTGGATCTGGTAGATGGAAACTGGAAGAGGCCTGTTGTATATGTATATATATATATGTATGTGTGTGTATATGTTTATGTGTCTGTTTGTCCCTCCAGCATCGCTTGACAACCGATGCTGGAATGTTTGCGTCCCCGTAACTTAGCGGTTTGGCAAAAGAGACCGAGAGAATAAGTACTAGGCTTACAAAGAATAAGCTCTAGGGTCGATTTCCTCAACTATAAAGGCAGTGCTCCAGTATGGCCACAGTCAAGTGACTGAAACAAGTAAAAGAGTAAAAGAGAGTAAAAGAGTATACATATTTTTTACTAAATGTTCATTTCCTCGCTTTCATGATGAGAAACGGACAATTTCTGTCCAAGGTAATGGAGGAAATGTAACTCAAGCACACCAAGAAGCTGATCAACAAGTTGAAACACCTGTTGGAGCCAAACATGCTGTGGTTCTTCTCTGATGTGAAGAATTTCTGCAAAATGACCAAAAGATCAACTTCCAGAACAACAGGTGGCTTATTGTCACACCCAAGAACATGCCCACAGTTATACCCAGAAGAAATTTCCAGTGACCACCATTGTCTTTGGTGTTATCCAGCAGTGAAGATGATGTCATGGGCAAGTGTCTTCCACCATAGCCTCAGGCCAACCAAAGCCTTGTGAGTGAATTTGGTAGACAGAAACTGAAAGAAGCCTGTCATGTGTGTGTGTGTGTGGGGGGGGTATCTGTGTTTGTCCTCCACCACTGCTTGACAACTGAGGTTGGTGTGTTTATGTCCCTGTAAGCAAGCAGTTCAGCATAAGAGATTGATAGAGTAAGTAGAGACTGATAGAAAAAGATAAGCCCTGGGGTTGATTTGTTTGACTAAAAACCCTTTAAGCATGGTCGTAGTCTAATGACTGAAACAAGTAAAAGGTAAAAGATAAAGATATGAGATCCTGAGAGACAGCAGAAGTAAAGGAGACAACAATGAACAAGGCAGAGAGAGATGAATTGGATTTATTTCCCCAAAACTTCAAATAATGAACTAAAAAAAAAACATAACAAAACAACTTCGACATCTATCCAGCAACAGCAAGGCAGTGAATTTTAATTAAACCTTTTTTTTTTACCATTAAAACCTAAAGACCTTTTTTGTTTCAGTTAATCTTTTATAATAATGAAGAATTTAGTAAAATATCTTGATCATTATTAAACTTGTTTAGAACGTAACTTAGCATGAAATTTTGATGGAAGTTTCTAATTTAAATCACTTTAGAACATTTGTATCATAGCACCAGGGCTGTTTTATGTGGGTTCATATCAAAAGGGCTAAATGTTGCTTTTCATAATATATTTAATTAATAAGTCACAGATTAAACCATGCTGAACAAAATAGTGTTTACACATGCTGACTTCCTACAAGAAATCCTAAGAACTTTATAATAGATTAAAAATAATAATAATAATAATAATAATAATAATAAATATATGTGAAGTCTATGAATCTTCTTCTTTGTACCCTTTTATTTTAAACTCAAATGTCTAATCCAGCCTCATGTTGTGAGGGGATAGTTATCTCCCTTGTATTAATGGCCATAAGCAGAGGGCGCTACAGTTATTGATACAGTTATTCTATTGTATATTGATTATCATATAATACTGTTATTTTCACAATTATTATTATTATTACTAGCATGGTTGACAGCTTAACTCTTTAGCATTCAGATTTCTCTATATCAAATGTAATGCTTATTTATTTACATTGTTTCAACTTAATAATCATGCATTATCTTGCAGCTTTAAGATGTAATACACTAGCAAGGCTAGCTGAATTACATCCCTTTGCTGGTAACCGCCACAAGGTAGCGTCGCAGCTGACACCTATATATTCCAGCGATTGTGATCTTTCACTCTCTCTCTCACTGCTCAGACACAAAGAAGCACAGATCTGTCTCTCTGTTTGCCTATGCCAGGACAACATGCAAGAGCTTCACTGAAATGCTCCGACTACTGTTATTTTTCTCTGACCACATGTTCAACAAAGTATACATGTTATTTACAAAATGACAATAATATTTCTGCCTTCGGAGATGAAACACAGTATTTAACTTCGGTGACCCCCATACTCAAATGATGTTTGGAATCCATTCTCTTCCACGTGCCTCATTGCCTCCACATAAAAATTTTTTTCCGGAATGTTCTTTTTAAATTAGCAGTATAGAGATGTTCTTCAAATCATCTCCATTTTTCCCTCTCTTTACTTAGTGTCTCGTCTGTTTGGACAGTCCAGTTTTTGGCACCAAAATCCGTTTTGTTTCCTGCTCACAATGACAGTATTTTAATCGGCATTTTCTACAGTTTTCCAGCAAGATGAACCCTTCTACCTTACCGGTGATCATTGGAGACATTAATTTGTGGTTTGCCCAGGTTGAATCTCATTTCTTGTCACCAATATTCAATTGGCCCAGCAGCAACTCCATATTTTGCTCGGTGCTCTTCCTTCTGCCCTAGCGGCAAACTTAAAGGATTTAATCACAGATACACTTCAAGATGCTACTTACTCTTTCCATTAAACAGAAAATTATTTACAGGACTACCATATCTGCTGAGTGCAGCTTTAAGATGATGCTTAATGACAAACATTTGGGCGATAGATGACCATCTGAATTTCTTTGAAGAATATGCAGCTTGACATGTAATGTTCAGTCAATTTTGGTACTCATGGTTGAGGTCAGTTCAGCGGACCAAGTAGTTTCTATTGACAAAATTATGGAATTCTCTGACAGCACATCTGTAGACAATAAAGCAGTCATTGCAACTTCTTCTATTCCTCCTTCTTTGGTCAACAACAGTTCCACACAAGCAGCAACTCTCCAAGCTATTTTGGAAATGACTAAGGTAGTCAGGAAATTGTGTTCTGTTCAAAATTTTCCCTGTTGCAGGTCCTCCAGACATTTGTCTTCTCCTAGATGGCATTTGTTTTCTCCTGCCTCTTCACCATATTGTTGGTATCATGGATGTTATTCTGAGAAGGTACAGAAATGCATTCAATCCTCTTCCTTCCCACACTAGGAAAACTAGGAGACTCTGAGCACATCAGTAGACCCCTCTAGCCTGACACCAAATTGTACAGTCTTTGTAGAAGATTTCAATTCATGCAAGCTACCCATGGTTGACACTGGTGCATCTTGTAGTATTTGACCAGTGAAATTTCTTACGAATAAGCCTCCTCCTTCAGATATTTCTTTACAAGCTGAAAATCATTCACCCATTTGGACATATGGTCAAATTTCCCTCTCACTAGATATGTTGCTTTGTAGGGATTTTAAGTGGATTTTTGTCCTTGCTGACCTGCTGTATCCAACATCTTTTGGATAGCTGTACAGTTTTATTGATTCCTCGTTGTCATTCAGCTACTCCTGCCATAAGCCCGGTGTTTTTCATTCTTATTTCTGGAGATCCATATCTTTCTCTCTTGAATAATTTCCCTGAGCTAAACAATCTAACTTTTCAACTGCTTATTCTATGAAGCACTTTATTTTTACCACAGTTTCAATGATGTTATTGCTTATCTTCAGAATGACATTGTCACAGGCCTATGCATTTTTGGTCACTATGATTGCAGTTGTGGATACTTGTATGTTTACTGAAGACCATTGATATTGTTGGTGATGAGAAAATATGATGCTGTATCCCTTAATTGAATATAAATTCAAGAATGCTGCGTATAATATAAAAGAAGCAACATCACAAATGTTCAGCTGTATTTTACTGATATAGTACTCTCTTTTACTCATTTACTTGTTTCAGTCATTTGATTGTGGCCATGTTGGAGCACCGCCTTTAGTCGAGCAAATCGACCCCAGGACTTATTCTTTGTAAGCCTAGTACTTATTCTATTGGGGACTTTTGCCGATCCGCTAAGTTACGGGGACGTAAACACACCAGCATCAGTTGTCAAGCGATGTTGGGGAGACAAACACAGACACACATACATATATACATACATATATACGATGGGCTTCTTACAGTTTCCGTCTACCAAATCCACTCAGAAGGCTTTGGTCGGCCCGAGGCTATAGCAGAAGACACTTGCCCAAAGTGCCACGCAGTGGGACTGAACCCGGAACCATGTGGTTGGTAAGCAAGCTACTTACCACACAGCCACTCCTGCGCCTACTGTGCATATAAATACACAAATTATCACAGATTTACCAGTTATCAGAATAATATGTAGGAATAGATTTACTGTATTGGCATAGACATTAGATGTCTGTAAGAGAAAAATGCAGATACAATAATCACTGCACATTGTAGAATCTTGGAGAAGAGAACTGCGATGTGTTATGTTTGAAAACTAGTTGTGCTCTGCTGTGACCTGTCTTGTTTGAAGGCTAACTGCAGTCTGCCGATTTTGGTGATTTAGGCACCAAACTACTTAACTAGAGTAAAAGGGCATGAATCCCAAGAATATTCCAGGAGTCACTGCTTCAAGATGATTGGTCAACTTTTAGATCAATTACATTTAAAGTGTTGTGGCTTATTCATAATTGCAAACTGATAATTTTGTGGTTGGAGTTCAGATTCCTATGGCATTGCTAGGTAGGTGTGAAAGGCCAGATCTGGCTATTTTCAACATAAAACATAGAATATTTGGGCTGGATGTGGCCAATTTAAATGCTAAAAGGTTAACGCACATTTCAACAGAATGATCAGATACATTGCTGTGTTTCTGAGATGTGTGCACTGTTTTCTTTTGTGAGAGTTTATTATAAGAAAAAGAAAAAAAAAAATTGGACTTGGTTGCAACGGTGAGTGTTCCAGTTGGTCCAATCAATGGAACAGCCTGCTCATGAAATTAACATACAAGTGGCTGAGCATTCCACAGTCATGCGTACCCTTAACGTAGTTCTCAGAGAATGTGACATGGTTGGGCCTTTGAAATACATGTACTACCCATTTTTCCCAGCTGAATGGACTGAAGAAGCGTTGAATAAAGTGTCTTGCTCAAGGACACAATGTACTACTGGGAATTGAACTCAGGACCTTACGATGATGAGCCGGATATCCTACCCACTAAGCCACACACCTTCACAAGAGCATAGTATTGCATGTTTACTCTTACTCTTTTAATTGTTTCAGTCATTTGACTGTGGCCATACTGGAGCACCGCCTTTAGTTGAGTAAATCGACCCCAGGATTTATTATTTGTAAGCCTAGTACTTATTCTATTGGTCTCTTTTTGCTGAACAGCTAAGTTACAGGGAAGCAAACACACCAGCATCCGTTGTCAAGTGATGCTGGCGGGACAAACACAGGCACACAAACATATACACACAAATACGTATATATATATATATATATATATATATATATATATACGACAGGCTTCTTTCAGTTTCCGTCTACCAAATCCACTCAAAAGGCTTTGGTCGGCCCTTGGCTATAGTAGAAGACACTTGCCCAAGTTGCCACGCAGTGGGACTGAACCCGAAACCATGTGGTTGGGAAGCAAGCTACTTACCACACAGCTGTTTGTATACTGTATTGGTTTTGCTTTGTTGTGGGAAGTTTGATGAGTTACCTTTGATGTTATTTTAACATTTTGCCTGTTAAGTAGAAAATATGTCAACTGTGCATTGTGCTATTCTGTTCAGTTGGCTGGTTGGCTGGCTGGCTAGGATGTATATTGTGTGACGAGTGTTGAATATGTATTATGTGAGTTGTATGAATTTATGGGAAAGTGGGGAGTTACTATGTCGGATGGAGTTCTCAAACTGACAAATCCTGATCTCCCACCTACCCCCACCCCCACCAGCCCACAAGCCAGCAGAGAAAAAAAAATTCAGTGAAATGTTTTGACCCACCGATTTAACGATGAGACAAAAAAGTTTGCATTTGTATAATGCTTCTTTCTTTCCCATGATGTTGAACAAGAGCTGTCGAAATTGGTGGCTGTGTGGATAGGTGCAGACATGTTTGTGTGGTAAGAAGCTTGCTTCCCAACCACATGGTTCTGGGTTCAGTCCCATTGTGTGACACCTTGGACATGCATCTACTACTATAGCCTCAGGCTGACCAAATCTTTGTGAGTGAATTTGGTAGGTAGAAACTAAAAGGCGGTGAGCTAGCAGAAACATTAGCACGCTGGGCAAAATGCTTAGCGGTATTTTGTCTGTCTTTACGTTCTGAGTTCAAATTTTACCAAGGTCGACTTTGCCTTTCATCCTTTCGGGGTGGATAAATTAAGTATCAGTTACGCACTGGGGTCAATGTAATCGACTTAATCCCTTTGTCTGTGCTTGTTTGTCCCTTCTATGTTTAGCCCCCTGTGGGCAATAAAGAAATAAGAAACTAAAAGAAGCCAGTCAAATATGTTTGTGTGTGAGTGAACATGCAAGTGCTTGTCACCCCACCACCACCACCACCACCACCACTTGACAGCTCGTGTTGGTTAGTTTGTGTCCTTGTAACTTAGTGGTTCAGCTAAGAGACTGATAGAATAAGTAGCAGGCTTTAAAAAAAAAAAGTACTAAGATTAATTCAATTGACAAAAAAAAAAATACACTTCAAGAAAAAAACCAGCATGGTCACAGTCCAATGACCAAAACAAAAGGTAGAAAATAAAAGACAAGGATTTGTTCACACCCTTTTTTATTTTTACAGCACCCCACCCATGAGAAACATGTATGTAATCTTGTATTCTTTTATTTGTTTCAGTCATTTGAGGGTGGCCATGCTGGAGCACCGCATTTAGTCGAGCAAATCGACTCCGGGACTTATTCTTTGTAAGCCTAGTACTTATTCTATCGGTCTCTCTTGCCGAACTGCTAAGTGAAGGGGATCTAAATACACCAGCATCGATTATCAAGCAATGTTGGGGGGGGGGGGGGGGACAAACACAGACGCACAAACATGTGCGTGCACACACACACACACACACATATAAACATGACAGCCTTCTTTCAGTTTCCGTCTACCAAATCCACTCACAAGGCTTTGGTCGGCCCGTGGCTATAGTAGAAGACACTTGCCCAAGGTGCCACCCAGTGGGATTGAACCCAGAACCATGTGGTTAGTAAGCAAGCTACTTACCACACAGCCACTCCTGCGCCTGTATTTTAATAATATCATAATAATTGATAGCAAACGTATAGAATATATGTTATATAGAGAGGGTACTGCTTGAGATCTGTTAATGAATTAAAAATATCTTCCATGCTATGCAGTTTGTGTCTAGCAGGGCAGTTTATTATAATTATTGTATCTTAGCTGTTCTAACTGCAAAAATCAAAGTTTAATTCTTTAGCATTTAAACTGGCCATGTCTGGCCCAAATACTCCGCCTGATTTATGTTCAAACTGGCCAGATCTGACCTCTTACACCAACTCTACAACATCATTCTAAAAATAAGCATTCACATTATTGAAATCTCAAAGTCACAAGACAATGCATGATCAATTGAAAACAATGTGAATAAAGAAACATTACATCTGACGACAGAGTAATCTGAATACTGAGGGGTTAATAAGTTACCACAGTATTTCATTAATTTCTCTGAGAAGTTGGATTTTTTTCTCCCCTTAAAACTGTTTCAGACATTCTAAGGAAAAACTCGGCAAATAAACTCTTGCTTGTATCTCCACTAATCATACAAGATAAATATTTTCTTTAGTAGTTAGTAGACAAATTTTTTTTTTTTTTTTTTTTTCATTAATAAATGAAAACATGTTTGAAATTTGGAGACGGAGAGCAGTAGAACACAAGACTTTTATCTGCATCTCATGCTTTGATTGCCAAAGTGAAAAATTTTCCATGTAGTATGGAAGGAAATGTGTTTTATATGTTGGCTGTGGCAACATCAGTAGGACTGGCACATGTCAGCAGTGAAGTAGGCTGTGGCACCATTTTCAACAATATCAAGAGTGTGAGGAAACAACAACTTCCCCATCACCGAATTCAATTACAAAGACTTCCCAACATTCTTAGTCACATAGAGGAGTGGCAATGACAACAACAACAACAGCAACAGCAATACATCTGTGATGACAGCAACAACAATTTGATGAGTATTAGTGGCAACGATAACAGTGGAGATCAACACCATAGATCAGGGTAACATGACTGCAATAACAGAAAAATCTTCACCAAAACACATACACCCACCCACACACACACACATGCCTCTTTTCTTTTATTTCAAGCCATTTTGATTCCTGTATTTCATTGTGATGAAAGTGAGTTGTTGTAAGAGGATGTTATTGCCAGGGCAAAGAGATAACAGAAACTGAAATCAGTTGCTCGAATCTCAAATGATGCTGCTCAATAAAGTGACAGAGCGTTCACCAAACAGCCACACACAGTGGTTCTTAACCTGAGGGGCGTGCCATCATAGGTAGATATTTTAGCGACATCCAAAGGGGAGGGGTGAGCCCTTGAGAAAAAGCAGGAATTTCTCTAATTGTATTTGTTATTCTCTTAACGAGAGCATGATCAAATAATGAGAAGTTTATGAAAAAAAAGTATCGCCTTACACCTTTAGTTTTCTTATTCTACTATCTTAGTGCTGCTTACCATTTTCTGCACTTATTGACCCCTCTTCATATCCCTCAAAACCCTCACTAATTCTGAATTGTAGTTTTAACATTTGCCTTTCATCATCATCATCATCATCATCGTTTAACGTCCGCTTTCCATGCTAGCATGGGTTGGACGATTTGACTGAGGACTGGTGAACCAGATGGCTACACCAGGCTCCAATCTGATTTGGCAGAGTTTCTACAGCTGGATGCCCTTCCTAACGCCAACCACACTGAGAGTGTAGTGGGTGCTTTTACGTGCCACCGGCACGAAGGCCAGTAATGCGGTACTGGCAATGGCCACACTCAGAATGGTGTATTTTATGTGCCATCCGCACAAGAGCCAGTCCATGGGCACTGGCAACGATCTCTCTCGGAAGTCCTTACACATGCCGCGGGCACAAGTGCCAGAAGTGCCAGAAAGGAGATGCTGGGCACAGGTGCCATTACGATTTCGCTTTCGCTTGCTCCAATAAGTCTTTATTTTGTAATGTTTTTTGTTACAACAAGACTCAGGTTAAGAACCACTGCTATAAAGCTTAGATATTATTATCATGTAAAGCCAAACATCTTTTTCAGTCAATAGATTATAAACAAGTTTGATCCACAGTTTCCATATATATGAAATAATGTGGTTCTTAAAAAATCAAGAGACATGCTGAAACATTATCAAATCATTATAGTAACATACTACGAAATATTAACTTAATTTTAAAAATTGAAAACTATTTTAAAATTTTAGCAAGATGAAAAGTATGATAAATTTAAAAATAGGAAATAAAACAAAAAATATGTAATAGGTTCTACTGTCACTCAATTTAATAAAGTCTCAAAAAAATTAAAACACAGATTGGAAAAATAAAAAATTTTAACAATAAAAACCAAAATTTTTGATATTAAATGTTTATGTTAAAAATATAGTAAACTTTTTGTAAGAAAAAAAAAAATTATAATATAAAGCTAAACTAAAATTCAGATTTAAATATAACAGAAAGTACTAGGTAAGACTAAAAGCTATGCAGAATCTTTTCTTTTTTAAAGAAACTTCTTTTAATATTTTTGTACAAATAAATACAATATTTTATTGTACAAATTTTTCGTATAACTTTTCTTTTAATTTAACTTTCATTCCAAATTATTTTGTTTTAAAGTTTTTTCAGAACTTTTTACTCAAAGCATTCTAACTTGGGCCTTGGCATTACACGTACCTTATCTTTTGTTCACATATTTGTGTTGTCCCACTGCACATCAAATAATTTGCAATGAGTGCAAAGAAATGGAAGTATCTTGACGAATATATATATGTGTGTGTGTGTGTGTGTGTGTATACCCAAATTAAGGGAGGCGCAATGGTCCAGTGGTTAGGGCAGTGGACTCGCGGTCATAGGATCGCGGTTTCGATTCCCAGACCGGGCGTTGTGAGTATTTATTGAGCGAAAACACCTAAAAGCTCCACGAGGCTCCGGCAGGGGATGGTGGCGAACCCTGTTGCACTCTTCCACCACAACTTTCTCTCACTCTTTCTTCCTGTTTCTGTTGTGCCTGTAATTCAAAGGGTCAGCCTTGTCACACTGTGTCACGCTGAATCTCCCCGAGAACTACGTTAAGGGTACACGTGTCTGTGGAGTGCTCAGCCACTTGCACGTTAATTTCACGAGCAGGTTGTTCCGTTGATCAGATCAACTGGAACCCTCGACGTCGTAAGCGACAGAGTGCCAACAACCCAAATTAACAAGGTGCATTCCAGAAGTTTTGAGACTTTTTACATGAGGCATTTGTAAGTGTCTTAGTTTATTATAAGTTTAGTATATAATTTGGTTGTGTCTTGGGAGGGTCACTACGCCAATAATAATAAGACACTACATCAAGGTAGACCTTGAAGGGAGGAGGCATGCCATTGTTGCAGTCATGAATAGTGATGAAAGAAGTTTGACAAACAAACAACTGATTGATTATTTGACCAACCTATTACACAAACAATTGAGTAGTTAGTTGGTGAGATATCTAACTGATTGACTAACAATAAAGAAGTAATACTGAAACAGTGCATGTGTTTATTATTACTAGTGTCATGATCCTCCAAAGACAGAACAAAATTTGTTTCAACACAAATTCCCATCAAGAATCTTGCAAACCAAATACAAAAAGGAAGGAGTATATCATTACTATATAACTACTAAGTTGACCTATCAACATTTTTTTTTAAATTCCAGATTGAAGGAGACGGCTGTAACAGCATTTTGAACACACCCTACTAAATACTGCTTGTCACAGCTAACCCAGTTTGAAGAATGCACTCAGGACTTGAAGACAATTTGGAAGCTTGCTATGCAATAAAGTTCTGTGATAAACTCGGCAAGAACGCCACAGACTGCTTATGAATTAAGTTGTATGAGTCAAGCATCTGTTTTTCACTGGCATAAGAGATTCAAGGACGGTAGAGAGAAGCTGAGAGACAATGAGAGGTATGGGAGAGAGAGACGTCAGAACATTGGAGCTGGTTGAGAAAATTCACAATTTTCTGAATGAAGATCGTCATTTGACAATAAGCATAAAGTTTGGAGTTGGTATGGCAACTGGACACAGAATTATTTCGTGAAGATCTGATCATGTGC
Source organism: Octopus bimaculoides (assembly GCF_046866305.1). Lineage (NCBI taxonomy): Eukaryota > Metazoa > Mollusca > Cephalopoda > Octopoda > Octopodidae > Octopus > Octopus bimaculoides. Next base: position 47,570,484 of record NC_142944.1, on the reverse strand, counting down.
AAAATTTGTTTCTAGGATGCTAAGTGATGAACAGAAGTAAAGATGAGTTGGTAACAACAGGGAGATGGTTGAGCTCATTACTTCCAATCCAAGAGTAATTGAGCTTCTGATGACTGGTGATGAAAGCTATTATGATCCAGAAACCAATAGACAAAGTGCTCAATGGAAGCATCCTGGCAACTCAAGACCCAAGAACCTCAGGCAAAGCAAATCCACTGGAAAGCTCATGGTGAACCCTTTTGTTCAACAGCAAGGGCATCACCTACATCCACTGGGTTCTCTCTGGCAGATGGCCAGCAAAATGTAATTTGTGAAGATTTTGAGGGAGTTCAAGAAGGACACATTCCCTTTGGAGGACTTCAATCAGGCTGTAACACTATAACAAGTGCATTGAAGTCAGAGGGTCCTACCTTGAAGATTAGAGTCTTAATGAATGTCTTTCCTTAATAAGTCTCAAACCTTCTGGAATGCACCTTGTATATATATATATATATATATATATATCATCATCATCATCATCATCATTTAACATCTGTTTCCCATGCTGGCATAGGTCGGACGGTTCGACTGGGGTCTGGGAAGCCAGGAGGCTGCACCAGGCCCCAATTTGATCTGGCAGTGTTTCTACAGCTGGTTGCCCTTCCTAATGCCAATCACTCCAAGAGTGTAGTGGGTGCTTTTTATGTGCTACCGCTACAGGGGCCAGAGGAGCTGTCATCGACCACAATCGGATGGCGCTTTTTACATGCCACCGGCACAGAAGTCAGTCAAAGCGGCATTGGCATCAGCCACATTTGGATGGTGTTTTTACATGCTACCGACATGGGGCTCACAACTACAATTTCCATTTGATTTGATCTTAATATTGCTGTTGATGTTGATGTACTTGACTCAATAGGTCTCCTCAAGCATGGCATGTCACCCTATATATATATATATATATATATATATATATATATATATATATATATATATATATAAAATACATATATGTATATATCTATATGAATATATATGATGATGATGAGATATATATATATATATATTAGAAAGTCTTTGGTACAGTATTAAATATTTCCAAAAACAAATAACAATGGCTTTTCTGATAATTTTTTCACTTTAATAATTAGATGTTTATAAATCATTAGCTGTTAAACACCTAAATAATTCATAAACATCTAATTAGTAAGAGGAAAATAATCATCAGAAAATCCATTCCTATTCAATTTTTCATATATATATATATATATATATATATATATATATATAGGTTCAAGTGTGGGTGTGAAGTTAAGAGGTTTTCTTCTTGACCACATAAAGAGCCACAATGGCCCAGTGGTTAGGGCAGCAGACTCGCAGTTGGAGTCTGCGGTTTCGATTCCCAGACCAGGCGTTGTGTGTGTTTATTGAGCGAAAACACCTAAAGCTCCACAAGGCTCCGGCAGGTGGGGGTGGTGAACCCTGCTGTACTCTTTCACCACAACTTTCTCTCACTCTTTCTTCCTGTTTCTTGAGTAACGCTGCGATGGACTGGCATCCCGTCCAGCTGGGGGGAACACATATGCCTTAGAAACCGGGAAACCAGGCCCATGATCCTGGCTAGGCTTTGAAAGGGTGACGTTTATCGCTTCTTGACCACGTGCTTTCTGGTTCAGATCTACTGTATGGCACCTTAAGCAATTGCTCCAGGCCCACAAAAACTTTGAGTGTAATTGCAAGTTAGAAACCGAATATATATAAAACATCAACATTTCCATGCTTGCATGAGTCAGATGGAATTTATTGAAGGAAATCTTTTTATGGCCGAATGCCTTTACTGTTGCCAACACTCACCTGCTTCCAATCTCCTCTCATTGCCAGACTGGCTTTCATGGAATATTGGAAATGAATGATTCCTTGTATGGCATGCAATTACAAGTGTCACACAATGTCTAGACAAGGAGACACAAACAAACAACACAGTCACATACACTTATACATACATACATACATACATACACACATTCATACACACACAGACATAAACATACACACAGAGACATAAACATACACACAGAAGAGTCTTCAGTTACCACCCAACAAATCTAATTATAAGGCTTTGTTCAGCCTGGAACTATAGTAGAAGATACTTGCCGAAGGTTCTATGCATTTGGACTGAACCCCAAAATCATGTGACTAAATAAGAAACTTCTTGACCTCACAACTATATCTTGGCTTAATTATACTGCCTCCTCCTCCTCCTCCTCATCATCATCATCATCATTGTCATCGTTATCGTCATCGTTATCGTCATCGTCATCGTCATCGTCATCGTCATCGTCATCATCATCATCATCATTGTCATCGTTATCGTCATCGTTATCGTCATCGTCATCGTCATCGTCATCGTCATCGTCATCGTCATCGTCATCGTCATCATCATCATTGTCATCGTTATCGTCATCGTCATCGTCATCGTCATCGTCGTCGTCGTCATCGTCATCGTCATCGTCATCGTCATCGTCATCGTCATCGTCATCGTCATCGTCATCGTCATCGTCATCGTCATCGTCATCATCATCATTGTCATCGTTATCGTCATCATTAAGGTCCATTTTCCATGCTGGCATTGGCTGGACAGTCCAACAGGAGCTGGCAAGTCAGAAGACTGCACCAAGCCCCACTGTCTGCTTTGGCATGGTTTCTATAACAGGATACCCTTCCTAATGTCAATCACTTTACAGAGTGTACTTAGTGCTTTTTACGTGGCACCAGCACCAGTGAGGTCTCCAAGTGTCTGCAAGATAAGCCACTTCAACAGAGCAGAATACAGAGAAGAGGAATGTGGAAGAAAAATAAGATAAAACTTACATCAGTGTTCACTAGAAATTCAGCAACCTCATTAAGTTTCATGGACCTAATACACTTCTCCCAAACATCAAACTTGAATTTCTTTCCCAATAGTAACTCCATGGGTTTCCCCATTTTACGACTGTCATCCAGAACGGTGCTATCTTCATCACACATTTTGGTAACATAGTGGAATGTCAACTGAAAAATAATAACAAAAAAAAATAACAATAAAGAAATACACAACGATAAACTGGAATTGTTATCTTTCGTCTTTTACTTGTTTCAGTCATGGGATTGTGGCCATACTGGGGCACTTTCTTGGAGGGTTTTGTTGAATAGATCAAGCTTAGTATTATTTACTCTATCAGTCTCTTTTTTCCAAAGCATAAAGTTATGGGGGTTAGGGGTGTAAACAAACCAGCACATACAGCTATATATATATATATATATATATATATATAATTTGAAGCTACCAGAGGAGAAAGGAAGAAATTAGATTACAGGAGAAAAAAGCTCAATAAAATCAACTTTGTCCTCCACCAACACTGCCATGCAATCAATATCATTGACTCTTCTATGAAAGAATTGGTCTACAGAGTCATCAACAGCATCACCATAAAGGAAGCATTCAACAAAGAAGAAACTAAAGTCTTGGATACAAGATAAAGCCACTGTTGCCAAAATATATATATATATATATACAGCACCATCTGAGCATGATCATTGCCAGAGCAGCTGTCTGGCTTCCATGCTAGTGGTCCGTAAGTAGCACCATTTGAGCGTGATCATTACCAGTGTCGCCTTACTGGCACGTTAGAAAATGATTTGAGCGAAGTCATTGCCAGTGCCGCTGGACTGGCTCCTGTGCAGGTGGCACGTAAAATACACCATTTTGAGCATAGCCGTTGCCAGTACCACATGACTGGCCCTCGTGCTGGTGGCACATAAAAGCACCCACTACACTCTCGGAGTGGTTGGCGTTAGGAAGGGCATCCAACTGTAGAAACTCTGCCAGATCAGATTGGAGCCTGGTGCAGTCATCCGGTTCACCAGTCCTCAGTCAAATCGTCCAACCCATGCTAGCATGGAAAGCAGACATTAAACGACGATGGTGATGATGATGATATATATATATATATATATATATATATATATATATATATATACATATATATATATATATATATATATGACAAATGAAAGACAGAAGATGAAATATACGAGAAAGTAACTGTGCTTTACTAATATATATATATATATATATATATATATATATACACAAAATAATATTATTAGGGAGGCAACATGAGCACTACATTTTCCTTCTGTATTAATGTGAGCTATTGTTAATAACATGCTCTAATTAAACTATATATTTTATATATATATATATATATATATATATGTATATATATATAGTTGCTATTACGCAAAAGTGTCGTAAGTCCATAATGTGGCTTTTTCAGAAAATGGAAAAGTAGACCCCCAAGATCTTATATGGGTCCCCAGTTTAATAATTTTTTACCCAATCAGAAAACAGGATTTAGAAGCTACCATTTGCTGCATGAATGATAGCTATCATAAAATGAAAGTAAAAACATTTCAACAAAGAAATTTTATAAAGAAAATGAAAGCAATTACATGTCATATGAAGAGAAAGGTTGAGAAGTAGCACACATTAGAGATATACATACATGCTGAGAGGGAGTGCAGTAAATATATATATATATATATACAGAGAGGGGAAAACTTAAAAGTCAAAGAGAGAGAGAGAGAGAGAGAGAGAGAGAAATAAAAAGATAGGTCACATAGAGTGAAGTAGATATGACAATATGGAAGTTGAGCTTTTTCTTGTATCAAATTATATTTTTTGATTACAATTTACCAAAATCTTTGTGTTTCGGATGCTGAATTCAAAAATCAAATCCGCTGTTTCAGAGCCTTTTGGTGATATACACTCATACACTCTCATTTGTGTGTGTGTGTGTGAATGTGTAAGTGCATGTATGTGTATGTGTGAGTGTGTGTGTGTGTGTGTGTAAAAATATATTTTTTATCGTTTTACTTGTTTCAGTCATTTGACTGTGGTCATGCTGGAGCACTGCCTTGAAGAGTGTTTTTTTAGTTGAAGACATTCTTTATAAGCCCAGTACTTATCATATCAGTCTCATTTGCCAAACTGCTAAGTTATGGGGACGTAAACGTACCAACATCAGTTGTCAAGCAATGGTGGGGAGACAAACACAGACAACACACATACACACACACACACATATATGTATATATATATATATATTTACACATACATACAAACAAATACACATGCTAGCATGGAAAGCGGACGTTAAACGACGATGATGATGATGATGATGACAATAGGCTTCTTTTAGTTTCAGTCTACTAAATCCACTCACAGGGCTTTAGTCAACCTGAGGTTATAGTAGAAGACACCTGCCAAGATAACACGCAATGAGACTGAACCCAGAACCATATGGTTGGGAAGCAAGCCATTTACCTATTATATATGTATGCATGTATTCAATACTATTTATTTGGAATATTCATTCATTTCTAACACGATACAGTCGCAACATTTAAAGCTGTAGTTGCTTCTTCAAACACAGTGAGTGACTATACAGAGCTTCTTTTTTCCCATTTGGCTCCAGAGAATGATGATAACAGAGTAATGGATAGTAATAACGAAGCTACTAGGACTTGGATTTTTCTATGAAATTTCCATTTTATATAGACAATCTATTACTTACAAGGACAGAGTTAAACTGTCTGATTAATTTCTTGGAGCAAATGTATGGAACAGATCAAATAAAACTCTCTAAATAAGTACAGATAAGGAACTATACTTTATACATCTGCTGTGACTGGATGTTTGGAATGGAAGAGACAAATAAAATAAGAGCATATATAGTGCTTTCATTTCTTTTGTCTGAATCATTTTGTAAATGCCTGAATATCTCAATTTCCTATTTCCTCCCATCCCATTTAAACAATGGCTTCATTGCTTCAACAAGCAATATACAGCAGAATAGATGCAGGTTTGGCTTGTAGGTGCAGGTATGGATGTGTGAGTAAGAAGCTTGCTTCTTCAACTATGTGGTTTTGGGTTCAGTCCCACTGCAGGGCATCTTGAGCAAGTGTCTTCTACTATAGCTTCAAGCTGACCAAAGCCTTGCAAGCAGATTTGGTAGATGAAAACTGAAAGAAGTCCATCATCATTATCATCTATTGTTACCTTTTCCATTTTAGCATGGGTTGGATGATTTGACAAGAGATGAGCCACAGGACTGTACCAAATTCTGTATCTGCTTTGGGATGGTTTCTACAACTGGATGCTCTTCCTAACACCAACCACTTAACAGAGTTCTCTTTATGTGACACCAACACTAATGAGGTCACCAAGAACATGCAAGATAAGACCTTCAACTGAGTGGGGTATAAAATGGAAAATCACCCCCTTCAGTCACTTTGTTCAATGTACTGGACAATTTTTCATCAAAAATTACAAAAGAAATATAAATTATAATGAAAAAAAAAAACCTACCCAGTACACTCTGTAAAGTGGTTGGCATTAAGAAGGACAATCAGCCATAGAAACCATGTCAAAGTAGACACTAGAGCACAGTGTGGTCCTTCGGAATGTTCATGTTAAATGATGATGGTGATGATAAATATACGTTAATCTGGGAGCCAGTTTTTAATCATATTTGGTACTTTTCATCTTTCTTTCTTATACACACAGAGAGATAGATATAAATATAACGGGTTACCACAAACTTTTGTCATCCAAATTCCACACATAAATTATGGGTCAACATAAAGCTAAGGGTTGAGGCGCATGGCTTAGTGGTTAGGGTGTCAGCATCATAATCGTAAGATTGTGGTTTTGATTCCTGGACCGGGCGACGCATTGTGTTCTTGAGCAAAACACTTCACTTCACGTTGCTCCAGTCCATTCAGCTGTCAAAAATGAGTAATGCTGCGATGGACTGGGAAACCGGGAAACCGGGCCCATGAGCCTGGCTAAGCTTTAAAAGGGCGCATTTATTATTTTTTATGAGGCTAAGGCTAAAGACATTTGTTGAAAGTGTCATGCAGCAGGGTTGAACCCATGACTAAGTGATTGTAAAGCAACCAACCTATCAAAACAGTCATACTATTTCTCTTACCCAAGTACTATACAAAGGGACTGAACCTAATAACAAGGTTGAGAACCCAAGTTTTTAAACACAGAATCATACCCTTCTCTCCTGGATATAATTTTTGGGGCTTTATATTGGATCAGTTTCCATTCAAAAAGCATTCCATTACAATTCCAATTGTATAAGAATGCCTATTTTAACAGAATTCCTGCCATAACTTATTTAACCATACTCTAAATTTTTCAGACTACATAATTTCCACCACCAATATCCATATTTCTTAATACCAAAACATGCTTTTTTCAATAACATTTGTACCATTTCAAAGAACATTTTAGTGCTGTGTAGTAAATATATTCTGGAACCATATTTTCTCCAAGCTTTAGATAAAAATCAAGTAAAGCTGGATGTTTGTACACACTTATATACTTATGGTGTATGCATATGTGGTGGTTTATGCATTTTGCTTACCATGCTGTGGTTGTTCATTAACCCTTAGTCAAACACATTCAAGTCATGACTATCCTGTCTATTTTTAGGGGTACTTAGGACAACATTATTTAATGAACCATCCTGCCTTTCAAGTCACTAGTGTGTGATTCAAGGAAGATTCAACTGTTATTTTTAGCAGCCTGAGCAATTCTGAGAAGGTACTTTTTTGAAGGCTCATTTATATTTTTCTTTTACCTATAAAATTTATCAAAATTTATAGGCACAGGAGTGGCTGTGTGGGCACCTGGAGAGGCAAGCCGATGCCATCCAATAACGTCGTGGGGCTTTGGACGGAAGGTCCTGTTAAGCTGCTGAGTCTGGTTCGCGGCAGACCCCCAGATAGAGAAAAATTGGAGTGAGGTGGCCAGCAAGGTGACCGCTCTAACCTAGACCTGGTCTGGGCGGGCGTTATCCTTGCTAGGGAAGGCGGAGGTGGTGCAGATGTTCATAGCATCGGTTATCACCTACCATCTGACCATGGTGCCTTACCCTGATTTGTGGCTGAACAAGTTGGAAAGAATCCTTTTCCGATTTTTATGGAAAGGAGGAAAGCCACTTGTGAAGCGCTCTGTCTGCTGCCAGAAGCCACTAAAGGGTGGGCTAGGGATGCCTTGGCTGAGGATGCGAAAATTCGCGTTAAGGTTGAGGCACCTTTGGCTCTACCTGGATGGAGAGCAGTTGTGGTCACCGCACGTCTGGTTCTACTTTCCGCAATTAACATCCTTAATGGACGTTAGTAATTGGATCAAGCAGAGACCTAGGCTGGGGGACTGGCAATTGGAGTGCCGACAGGCACTTCAGCTACTCTCTCAGGCGGGCAATGCCGGCAATAGGAGTTCCACCGCGGATTTTTATAGCAGGTTAGTAGAGCTTAAGTCTGAAGATGTCTTGGGGAAGACCCTGGGTTATGATGAAAATCAGTTGATCAACCTGTTCCGGAGAACTTTTGGGCCCGGGTACCTGGACAATTACCAGAAATCCCTGGCTTGGCAGTGCTTTTGTGTGGTGTTACCTGTTCGTGATAAACTATCAAGGCACGGAAGTGCCGTCTCGCTGACGTGTCCGAGATGCGGGCAGGACAGGGAAACAGTCTTGCACGCATTTGTGGAATGTTCGGAATTAACGAGACTGATAGTTTTCGCAGAACAACTGTTGTCATCGATGGGAAGAGTACAGCTATCAGCTGAATCTATCATCGAGATTGTGCCGCCTCCTTCCCTCAACAGGGAGAGGAAGGCTTGCTTTTCCTGCGTAGTAGCCATACTGAAAGAAACAGTATGGAAGACATGTGTGAGAGGAATAGTGACGGATACCTTTGTATCTGGCCAGGGGTTAGTTAACTTTTTTAGTTACTACCTCAGGAGTAAGATCAGGCTAGAGAAGAAGTGCCTGTCACAAGAGAGATTCATGAGAAGATGGAAGCCTGTGGCGAGAAAGCTGGGAGTATCTGACTCCAGGTAAGTGAAAGCCAGAAAAGGGAGGAACAAGCAAGGGGTCTACCCTGGTGGTCGGATGCCTCTCCTTCAGAGCAGCCATTACAAAACGTAATGAGCAACGCCGAATAAGAAAACTAGTAATATATTAATTATATTTTTGTATTTAATCGCTAAATAGCAGCTACTACACCCTTTATGTTTGTCTGTCTTTGTTCATCCCCTCTTTGTAATGCCTTCATGGCAAATCGTTAATGAAATAAAGTAGCTTGCTTACCAACCACATGATTCTGGGTTCAGTCCCACTGCGGGGCACCTTGGGCAAGTGTCTTCTACTATAGCCTCGGGCCAACCAAAGCATTGTGAGTGGATTTGGTAGACGGGAACTGAAAGAAGCCCGTTGTATATATGTATATGTATATATATGTGTGTTTGTCCCCCCAACATCGCTTGATAACCGATGCTGGTGTGTTTATGTCCCCGTAACTTAGCGGTTCAGCAAGGGAGACCGATAGAATAAGTACTAGGCTTACAAAGAATAAGTCCTGGGGTTGATTTGCTCGACTAAAGGCGGTGCTCCAGCATGGCTACAGTCAAATGACTCAAACAAGTAAAAGAGTAAAAGAGTAAGTAAAAAGAAAAAATATCGTAGGTTTGGCTGGTAAGAAGTTTGCTTCCAAACCATATGGTTCTGGGTTCAGTCCCAAAGCATGGCACTTTGGGCAAGTGTCTCCTACTACAGCCTTGGGCTGACCAATCTTTGAATGAATTTGGTTGACAGAAACTTAAAGAAAACCAGTTATATTGTATCCCACCCACAAGAGATTGATGCAGGATGTGTTGAAATGATTGTTGAGAACAATAAAGTTTCTCCTATATTCCATCTTTATCATGTTATATATATATTTGTATGTATGTGTGTGTGTCTGTATTTGTTCCCACTACCACTTGACAACAGGGATGTAACATCCCTGTAACTAAGCAGTTCAGCAAAAGAGACTGATAAAATAACTACCATGCTTAAAAAATAAGTACTGAGGTCGATTCTTTTGCCTAAAAAAAAAAATCCTTCAAGGCAGTGCCCCAGCATGGCTACAGTTTAATGACTGAAACACAAAAATACAAGAAAAGATAAAAAAATAACAGAGTTGATGTTTGAGTAAGTGTTCAGTTTACGACTTTCGCTTTGGCTTGGTATAAAGGCAAAGTGTTTAAAAAAAAAGATGGAATGTCTTGATAAACAAGCATAAGGCAATTGTTAATTCCTAATATTAAATTTTATAGTTGTTCAAGTTTTATTTTTGTTATCTACGATTTTTTTCCTGTTTTCTCATTTGTTTTAAAGAAACTCTAGGCCCAAGTATGGCTGTGTGGATAAGAAACTTGCTTCCTGACCATGTGATCTTAGGTTCAGTCCCACTGCGTGGCACTTTGGGCAAGCATCTTCCACGCTGACCAAAGCTTGGTGAGCAGTTTTGGTAGACAGAAATTGAAAGACGCCTGTCATGTGTATGTATGTGTTATATGTATATATATATTTGTGTGAATGTGTGTATCTGTATGTGTGTATATCTGTGTGTATGTATTATATATATACATATTTGTGTGTGTGTGTGTGTGTGTGCGTTCTTGTTTTGACGTCACATGGTAGTTGTAAATGAGCATCATCATCATACATGCCAAGTTCTTCATTTCCATTCTTTTATGAAAAACATGTCTGGCTACTGGAAAATATTATCTTGCTTGGAAACAGGTGAGAGTTGGAGGGGGAGGGCAAAGAAGGGCATATGTCATGGTGACACGAAGGGCATCTGCTGAGGGAGAAAACCTGCCTCAATAGATTCCGTTTGGCCTATGCAAGCCTTGAAAAGTGGGTTTTAAGGTGGGGGAGGGGTGATGATAATGATGATGATGATGATGGTATGATGATGATGACGACGACGACGAACTTTTATTTAATGAAATCGATTTTGAACTTTTGTCACACACACACGCACATACACACACCTCCATACACAGAAAGACAGAGTGCTATCAGAAGCTTGATCGGCATAAGGTGATGTTAATGACTGCCTTAGTAAGCCTTCTGAGATCAAAGTAATTAACGTTCTTGAAAGCTGATGGTTGCAGAGGAAAAAAATAATAGTAAAACACACGGACAGGGTAGGAATTCCAGAGGGTTGACATCGTAGTGTATGGACGGTACCATAAGTGGTTAGCATGAGCTTGGTTATGGAGAGATGAATATAATGCGGGTGATGACAGAAGGGGAGATAAGTGAGTTGGGTGTGTCTGAAAGAATGCAGCACAAGACCACGCAAATTTGAGGTGCACAGGCTACAAAAAATAATGATAGAAAAGCAAAAAGAAGGCAGACATCACATTGCTGTGCCAGAGGTTGGAGTGCTTTTGAAGTGTGTATAAGAAAGAAACTTAAGACAACCAGCCAGGTGGTTTTCTGTGAAAGAGGCACTCCGTCGTACTTCCCACCTGGACTTTGTAGAGAGTTAGCCGTTGTTGGGGTCTGAAGTACTTTCTGGTCCCGAAGAGGAAGGCCTGTCTCTGTGATACATTCTTTTTTTAAGTATGTGTGACAGCAGGAGGAAACCCTCCGTAACGCTGAGGCCTAACATCCGTAACAACCTTAAGCTTTCCAGTTGTCTGTTCATGTCCACGTAAAGTATTCATTAACGTGTATTTGACATGCATCGATTTGTGTCTAAATGCTTCGCATGACTCCATTCAAGAATATTTTCAAGGGTTCCCTCATGGAATCAGCGCGGGTTTGGCATATGCTGCTTAGGTTGCATTTGAATGACACTTGGATGTGGAAGATTAGGACGGAAAGAAAAAAGGATGTTATCGTCAGCGTAGGAGTGGTCGTTGGAGAAGACAGCATGTCGGTCTTTGATAAACCGAAAGAAGAATACGAAAAAGAATACCTAACTCTGGGTTACTGAGATCTGTCAGGAAGCCTCCGATCCAAAAGACGAGAGATGGACTGAACGTACAAGTCGTTTTGGTAGCAGATTAAGCATGCCAAGCACAATCGATCAAATGCGACAACATTGTTTACACCGAATTTCTCAGGCGAGGACCCTCAAGAAAGTGACATGCAGGACTAGGTTCCCAGTAGATCTGGTTTTATGAAAGCTGAACTAGTAATCACTAAGGAGGGAGTTTCGAGACATAGAACATGGTATAGATGACAATCATCATCCCTTTTGAAATGTTGGATGTCAGAGCGAAGTCAACAGTTGGAAATTATTAAATAAGAAGCGATCGCGAAAGGGATCTTTTTGTTGTTTTTAATCCAAAATCTTTGGTTAAAAGGTTACGATCAGGTATTTAATGCATGTAAGTATTCGATAATCTCGTCTTCCTACAAAGCATTCCAGCTGCGAATGAAATTATGACAAGGAACAAAAAAAGGTAAATGTTCAGTGGCGAAAGTAAATAGACAAAATCCATATTAGAAAATTGTGTAAATATATTATGTATAAAGTATAAATTAATATTAAGAGATTTAAAAATGTCTCGTCTTTCTCTGCCAAGGTGTTCTGTCTTTTTTTTTTGCGAAACTGATTTGTTTTTTTATTCCAATCTAAAGCGAAAGTCGTATTGGTTTTTTTTCTTTTTTCATATGGTAACTGATCATTTACCGAAACTTGTTTGGATTTAAAATAAAAATTAATACCTTCCATCCTTTACCATCTGCATAGTCAGGAATTTCTCCTTGACCAGCGTAAAGAATCCTTTTTTGAATACCTTCTTCTGCGAGCGTCCTGAAGATATCAGCCATCGTAGATACAACCAAGGGAGATAATTCTCGTTTCATTCATTGACATTAAGTGGTTCCTTTCTTCTTTCTTCTTGTCTTTCCTCTTCTCCATAACAATTCGCATCTCAAATGTTTTAATTATATTTGGCGAACTTTGCGATCATACTCCCCCCAGATTCTACTTTACTGTACCTTAAAAAAATTCTGTTCGGATTTTTATGGTTTGAGTGTCACAGATTCAGAATCTATAAAATTTTCTTTAAAAAAAAAAAAATGTTTACTATCCAACCATTTAGACTCGTAGATGGTTTATAATCAGGAAAAAGAACTTGGTCATATTTATTACAAGTGGTTCTTTCTGCCTTCACACCATGTCTAAACAGTACCACTTCGATATATTTCTTCCTTAATATTTTGGGGAACGTACGTAAAAAGTTTAAAAAAAAAAAAAACAGTTTTCAGATCTTATTCCGCATCATTTTTTGTTTATCTTCGGTTTTCGTATGTATATTTTTTGTTTATCTTCGGTTTTCGTATGTATATTTTTTGTTTTGAAACATGCTGGGAGTTTCGATGTGTGATCTCTACAGAAGTGGCTTCCCTCAACTTTGTTTCGAAATAACTTACAAAAAAAAAAAAAGGATATTTTCTTAATGAAATCTTTTTCAAATAATTTTTCCTAAATTTCGAGTTTCATTTTTCACATTAAATTCCGAAAACTGGAAACTGAAAGAAGCCCATCTTATACATATATGCGCAAGTGCGCGTGTGTGTTTCTCCCACCACCACCGCTTGAGAGCCGGTGCTAATTTGTTTACGTCTCCATAGCTTGGCGGTTCGACATAAGAAACCGATAGATTAAGTACCAGACCTAAAAAATAAAAAAAAATACTGAGACCGATTTGTTCGACTAAACCCAACAAAGAAGTGCTCCAGCATGCCCGCAGTCTAATGACAAACAAGTAAAAGATACAAGATGAAAAATGCTCGTTTTTTTTAAAGCTATGGGGGAAACAAAGTCGGTGGGACACACTTGTGTAGGTATGCCTTCATTCTTTTTCTGATTTGGTGGGGGGGGGGAACAAAAAACAAATCCGAAACATTCTATATACAAACTACAAATTACTAGCAAAAGATACGGTTTTGAAAACATATACATGCCAAATGCAACCCCTGTCTCGAACATTTTTATCATTATTTTCAAATTTTAATGTTTTAAACATCAGAATTTTAGAATTTGCAAAATGCTTAGGTGCACATACCCAAATTATGAATCTGTTGGACTTTGAATATGTGCTTTGTTCGTGTAATAAAACTGAATTGATCAGAGCTTTCAGTGGACATGTTTCATTCTTACTAGCCTTCCTCAGCAAAGCTTATTCTAAGTAAAAAAAAAAATAATGCTGTTTTATGTTTAGTGTTTCTAATTCATTTTGGCTACAACCATTGTCAAGTTTTATAATTTGCTTATTTTATAAGCACAGATATAAGAACAAGGATCAAACAGCCGTAAACTGCGAATTTCTATCTTGCCCTAGCGAAGCACAACCAACAGCAGAACGTATGAGGAGGGGTAACAACATCAGCCGTGATCCTCTAGCGATGGAATCAATTATAGGTCCGTTTATTTTAATTGCAATATGCAGAAAGAAAAAAACCGGACAAGTTCACATAAAACTCATGCATGCCATGTGACTGGCAGTTTTTGATTATTTAAACAAATTTAAGGCATTTGTCATATATTTGTAAGGACGACCGTGCGAACTCAAAAAGGAGAAATGGTGACGAATGGAAAAACAGAGGACTCCTTTTATTTATACGCGTCACACGGTCGAACACAAAATAATATATCAATGATGATATACAAAATAATGTTATACTTCGATAACATTAGTGAATTCGTAAATACCAGTAATGAAGAGACGATAGAAGGCAACCGTATGAAATGAATAACAGAAATATTTATTGTAGCATTAAAAATGTATGTCTGTGTGAGAGTGTGAATGCGACATATAAGAACATAATAAAAAACAGGCCGTCATACAAAGAAAAGTGTGTGAGTGATACATGTATGTGTATGTGAGATATTACAGCAGATAGAAAGAGAGTCAATAACACTTGAGCATTTATACCAGTTCTTGAGTACACAATAGTATGAGCCTGTATGTGAAGGGAGTTGAGGCTGTGTGTGACAGGGCTGATCACTAGTTGTGATGTGGTGGCTTCCATGCCGGGCCGTGATTCTTGTTATACAGATGTTCGTCGCTGGCTGAGATCTCTTGTCTGTTTATTTATCGTGGTGAAGCTGAGTCACCTAACAGAATCGAAGAGAGAGATGTGCCGCGGTGGTTTAGTTTGGTGTACATAGAAAGTCGTGTAGACGCTGGTGGTGAAGAGGCTGCTTGGTAGTAATCGTAGAATCGTGTTGGTCATGACGATGATGCTGGTTAGTAGTCGTAGACTCGTGTTGCTGATGTGGCGGCGTAGTTGGTGGTCATCGTTGGACGAAGCTGTTGATGTGTCGCTGGCTGCCGCTGCTGTCGTGTGGTACACAGAACAGTTCTCAAAGAGAAACTGAACCGAGACAAATTTGCTGGGTATGAGTTGCTCTATTTATAGCGTTCAGGGGGGCTCCAAGACCGTAGTAGAAAAACACTATCACGTGACCTTATTAAGGGCTGTGATTGGTCAGTTTGCGTTCTGGCGGGAACGGTTCGAAGAAGTTGCCGCTTCGAATAATGATCAGTCACGTGATGACAAGGAGATGGGTTCTCCGCTACGCTCGCGCTTGTTTATATTTAAATGAGAAGAATGGCGATAGCAGTTTTGTATCTAATGGCGATAGGTAGTTTCACTACATATTCATTAGGAGTTCAATACACAACAGTCATATTCTCTCTTTCTCTCTGATCATCATCATCAGTTAGTGTTGGTCTTCCATGCTGGCATAGGCTGCATGATTTGACCTGTTCCAACAAATAGTAGGACAGATTTACTCCATTGTCTGCTTTGGCATGATTTCTTATTTCTTTATTGCCCACAAGGAGCTAAACATAGAAGGGACAAACAAGAACAGACACAGGGATTAAGTCGATTACATCGACCCCAGTGATTAAGTGGTACTTATTTAATCGACCCCGAAAGGATGAAAGGCTAAGTTGACCTCGGCGGAATTTGAACTCAGAACGTAACGGCAGACGAAATACCGCTAAGCATTTCGCCTGGCGTGCTAACGTTTCTGCCAGCTCGCCGCCTTCAACGGCGTGATTTCGATGGCTGGATTCTCTTTCTAATGGCACCTACTTTACAGAATGTATGGGTTGCTTGTTGATATGGCACCAGCATTAGTTAAGACACCAAGTAACTTGTGAGGCAAGATCCCTTGGCTGAGTGGTGAAAGTGTAATATTGAGCTTTGTGCCAGGTGTTTATAGGTTGAAGTTTGATAGAGGCATAGAAACAGGTGTATTGCTGCAGAGGAAATATATGGCTACCCCAACTACGAGAGTTGGGGTAGCCATAGAGGTTTCACAATCTGGTAATCCGTCATTATTACAAGGAAAGAAGAAACAATATAGTGTGTACCAATTAAAAATTAATAGGCCTAAGAATTAAAAATTACAAGCCTAAAAACATGATAATATCAGCAAGGATTAGTCTATAATTCATAATTAATTTTTTATCACTATCAAACAGGTGGCTAGTATTCAGAGATTGGTTCAATCTCTCTCCAGTTTCGAAACCAGGCGGGCAATATCTTTTGGATATATTCAAAAATGTAGAAAAAAGTTTATAATTGCATAAAGGGATTACGTCAGAGAATTTATTTATTAGTATTGGTCTATATGATTTAAGAATAATATAGAACTCCCTTATGCACAATTTCCACTCATGGATATTCACACTAAAATGAGGGGCCCCCGAAATAATAGACCATTCAAGATTGTAACTCCTATTCTTCCTCTTCAAGTCATGTATGTATGAGGCAAGCGTAGTAGAGTTACAATATTTTGCGATCGAGAAGGAATTTGAGGGCCATATATCTCCTTTTAAAAGTAACCGTGCTCCCAATGTACACTTTATCTGAATTATTCTCCCTCTTAACTATACATTTATAAACCACATTTGTTCCTTTCTGTGGAAGAGCGTAGGCTCGAAACGTTAAAGACTTTTTCACTTCCCGAGCATTAAACTAATACATCTGGTTGTTGTTTACACCACCTGTCGTCGTCTTTTTTTTTTGTGAATTATCGCCATAGGCGCAGGAGTGGCTGTGTGGTAAGTAGCTTGCTTACCAACCACATGGTTCCGGGTTCATTCCGATTGCGTGGCACCTTGGGTAAGTGTCTTCTACTATAGCCTCGGGCCGACCAAAGCCTTGTGAGTAAATTTGGCACACAGAAACTGAAAGAAGCCTGTCGTACATATGTATATATATGTATGTATATGTGTGTATATGTTTGTGTGTCTGTGTTTGTCCCCCCAACATCGCTTGACAACCGATGCTGGTGTGTTTACGTCCCCGTAACTTAGCGGTTCGGCAAAAGAGACCGATAGAATAAGTACTAGGCATCCAAAGAATAAGTCCTGGGGTCGATTTGCTCGACTAAAGGCGGTGCTCCAGCATGGCCACAGTCAAATGACTGAAACAAGTACAAGAGTAAAAGAGTATATTTTACACGCTCACGTGGTCACACCAGTTGATCCTGTCTCCTCTCATTACCCAACGAACTTTTACACGTTCTACACTGGACTATTCTATCTGGACTTTCTACTCTTGTACACTTCAGCTGCACCTCTCCTGCCAATGGATTAAACTGGACTCTTCTGTTGATGAGTAATCGCTCCAATACACCACGACTTTCGAAGCTTTTGAACTTTTCTTAACTTTTTTCTACTTTCTAAACTTTTTTTGTACTTTCTGCCTTTTCCTTTTGTCGTTTCTTCCTTCTCTGGTTGTTCTTACTCTGTTTTCTCTAATCCCCACCTGTTACCTTGCCTCTCTCTCCCTCCCTTTCTTTTTCCCTTTCGTCTTCTCTTCTCCCCTCCTTCCCTCTTTTCACTCTCTTTCTTTCGTCTTCGCCCTTTCTTTCCTTGTTTTTATTTTCTTCTCCCACATATATTTTTTCTCCTCACGCCTTTTGCTTTTTTTTTTCTCCCCATACCTTTTGAATTTTTCCTCCCATCGTCTTTATTTACCTTCTCTCTCTCCCCCTTTATTCCCTTTTTTCTCCTTTCTTTCTCTTTTCTTCTCGTTTTACAATCATGCCCGATTACAAACCTTTCCTCCTTCACCTTCACCACAGTCAAAAACACCACCTTTCCACACTTCCTTTCCGCTGCTTTCAGCCTTCTATTAACCTTTCCCTACTAATTTTCAAAAAAACTCGTTTCTGTAGTCACGTTTCGTTTCTCACTCGCTGCTTGCATCAACGCCTCATCCCTAAAAGTTTCCGCCTCCATTTCCACCCAACTCTCCACTCTGCTACAACCATCCTACCCATACTCCGTACTGCATTCTATCGCCTTATGCGTGCCAGCATTCATTATAATCTCTCCAAAATACACACCATCGACTGTCTTCTCCCTCTTGCTTTTTCCATCTTCTCTTCTCAGTCGCCCTCCTATGCTAACACTACGTTACATTACATAATTCATTTAAATCCTCTCTTTCATCAATTTCTCGCTCACACCAAACAACGTAAACTTCACTCACTCCTCCATTCCATCACACCCGATGCCACTACCCCAACTCCTCCCCTACCCCTCTCCCTCCCTGATACGCTCCCTCCACCCTCACCCAACCCCTTCCCTCCAAACCCCCTACATCTCCCTCCCAGCCTTCCACCATCTCCACCACCCCTCCTACTTCTATCCCATCCACCCCTTCTCCACTTCAGTCTGTTGTTACCATTCCTCCAGATCTTCTCCTCTCTGAGGCGGAGCGCTCCATCCTCAGTAAGGATCTGTGCTTCATCCCCCTAACACCATACAGCAATGAATTTTGGACTCGTGTCGATATCCACAGCTTTGTGCGCCGTGTTAGTTTATGTGCGTTTTTCCGCGACACTCCACCTGCATCTTATGAGGAGGACTGTTTCACCGACGTGGGCCGCAGTCAATCTTTTCGTAGGCGCCTGCCAGAGCGCTGTGGACCGGTTTGTTGTATGTCCCCACTGTCCTGTTTTTGTTATCAACTTTGACCTTTTGCAAAATCCCAAATTTTATTTTGGTTCACAGGAGCAACTGTTTTTCAAAGCCTCATATTGTCGTGAATTACTCGAAATGTGGAGTAGGTAAACAGCAGACAACTGATGAAGGGTCATTCTTTATATTACTTGTCTTGTTTTCCATTTGTTTCTCTCGTTGTTCACATACCCAAGTTTGCCTTCGTTGTTTTAATATTTTGTAATTCTTGTCGTTTTCGTATTTCACATTGTTTACGTTTTGTGACGTCCTGTACCCATATATGCATATATATGTAAGTATGTACATATATGTATGTATATATGCATATTATTATATGATTGAACGCCACGCATCCATTTCCAAGTAAGTTTATATACATATGCACACACACACACACATACATATATATATATAAATACACACACCTACACACACACACACACACACACATAAATGGCAATTTCTGTCTGTTTGTGGCTGCGTGTGTGTATTTGTGAATTTGTTATTTTAACTCCCCTGAGACTATCCAACCGATCTTGATGAAACTTGGCCCATGTGGCCACTTACGCACTTGGAATTTTAAAAAACTCGATAATTTTTAATCAGCATCGATTTTTCAAAAATCAATAGGATATTGCAATGCAAATTTTCATATGAATGTTATTTTCTGCCATAACTTTTGAAGTTTTCAACCGATTTTCTTGAAATTTTATACACAGATGGAATATTGCCCTAAGGATAGGTTAAGACAAATAAATTTTTACCTAGGCCACTCAAGCAAAGTGTAAGATGATTTTTGATTAACTGATTAACGAAATTTAGCCTAAAGTGTTGTGGGGTTAAAATATTGCTGTAACATGTATTTCCTTAACACCTGCACTTCTAAACGTTGCAACGTTGTGTGTTAAAACATGTAACATGTATTTTATTAACAACAACTCTTAAAATTTTCTCTCGGGTTGCAAGAGAATTTTCCCAAGAATGATTAAAATCGTCATTTTTCTATGCTTTTTTTTTTTTACCTCCTCATAGCATCTTATGTTGTTGCCTTTGTACTCCAGTCATTTTTGTAAGTATAAAATCTCTTTTCTCTAAATAATGTTTTTGTTTACTTTACAAACTTTTATGTTTTTTTTTTTTTCATAGCACTCCTTTACAATTCCCTTCTTGATATTTCCATTGATTATATATTTGCAGCTTTCCACTCATCTGACCAAACAATCGTCATTTTCCGATTCCACACCTATTTATTTGTATTATTGTTTTGTGAATGAATTTGCTTATACCTTCTATTATCTATCCTCTCATGATCTCATTTTTCGTCTGAGAGAAATTAGGTATTGTAATAGGTACTGGGAATATCTCCGTTCCCAGGTATTATCGGGTACCTCAGGTAGAATATATCATCATCATAATCAATATTATCGTTTAACGTCCGTTTTCCATACTGGCATGGGTTGGACGGTTTGACTGAGGTCTGGAGAGCCAGCGGCTACACCAAGCTCCAATCTGATCTGGCAATGTTTCTACAGCTGAATACCCTTCTTAACGCCAACCACTCCGAAAGTGTTATGGGTGCTTTTTACATGCCACTAGTACAGGAGCCAGTTAGGTGGGCTTGGCAACGATCACATTCTAATGGTATCTTTTACATGCCACTGGCACGGGAGCCAATCAAGGGGTACTGGTATCAGTCATGATCGGTTGGTGCTTTTTACATGCCACTGGCACAGGAGCCAGTCAGGCAGACCTGGCACCGACCATGTTCAGATGGTGCTTTTTACATGCCACCGGCACAGGAGCCAGCCAGAGGCACTGGCTCCAGCTATGATATTGGTTTTACTTGACTCAACAGGTTTTCTCAAGCATAGCATATCGCCCAACGCATCAGGGGTATTCTTAACAGGGCTGGACATGCGTGGCTGCGATCTCACTTTAGTTGCTGAGTCTTCTCAATCACAGCATATCTCCAAAGGTCCCAGTCTCCTGTCATAGCCTTTGTGAGGCCCAATGTTCGAAGGTCATGCTTCACCGCCTCATCCCATGTCTTCCTGGGTCTACCTCTTCCACAGTTAGGGAGTGGCACTTCCTCACACAGCTGTCCTCATCCATACATAACACATGACCATACCAGTGCAGTTGCCTCTTTTGCACACCACATTTGATGCTTCTTATGCTCAATTTTTCTCTCAAGATACTTACACTCTGTCGTGTGTGCACTCTGACATTACACATCCAGTGGATCATACTAGCTTCATTTCTTTGAAGCCTACGCATGTCCTCAGCATTCATGGCCCATGTTTCACTGCCGTGTAGCATGCCAGTTTGCACACACGCATCATACAGTCTACCTTTCACCCTGAGTGAGAGGCCCTTAGTTGCTAGCAGTGGTAGGAGCTCCCTGAACTTTGCCCAAACTATTCTTACACTAGTTGCTACACTCTCAGAGCAATCACTCCCATTACAAACTTGGTTGCCTAGGTAGCAGAAACTATCAGTTTCCTATACATCTTCAGTGTTTATTGCCCCAGTGCATCTGGCACACACAGAAATTATTTTCTCCATTAACCTTCTTTTGATATTGCTGCACCTTTTATGTATCCATAGCTTACACCAGGTACATCGTATGGAGTTCCCACCCATGCCTTTTCTACAGATCAAGCAGGGCCATCTACCTGAAGGGGGTTGTGATTTGACAACCTTCCTACTTACTAAGTCTTTGGTTTTTGTTAGCTTAACCCTAAGGCCCTTCGATTCTAGACCTTGCTTCCATACCTGAAATATATATATATATATATATATATATATATATAATATATATATATATATATATATATATATATATATATATATATATATATATATATATATATATATATATATATATATATATATATATATATATATATATATATATATATATATATATTATATATAAATATTATATGTGTGTGTGTGTGTGTGTGTGTGTGTCCAACCCATGCTAGCATGGAAAGCGGACGTTAAACGATGATGATGATGATACATATAATATATATATATATGTGTATATATATATATATATATATATATATATATATATACATATATATATATATATATATATATATATATATATATATATATATAATATATATATATATGTGTATATATATATCATCATCATCATCGTTTAACGTCCGCTTTCCATGCTAGCATGGGTTGGACGATTTGACTGAGGACTGGTGAAACCGGATGGCAACACCAGGCTCCAGTCTGATTTGGCAGAGTTTCTACAGCTGGATGCCCTTCCTAACGCCAACCACTCAGAGAGTGTAGTGGGTGCTTTTACGTGTCACCCGCACGAAAACGGCCACGCTCGAAATGGTGTGTTTTATGTGCCACCCGCACAAGCCAGTCCAGGGGCACTGGCAACGATCTCGCTCGAAAATCCTACAGGAGCCAGTCAGGCGGTACTGGCAACGGCCACGCTCAAAATGGTGCATCTCATGTGCCACCCGCACAAGAACCAGTCCAGGGGCACTGGCAACGATCTTACTTGGCTTGCCGGGTCTTCTCACGCACAGCCCATTTCCAAAGGTCTCGGTCCGTAGTCATCGCCTCGGTGAGGCCCAATGTACGAAGGTCTTGCCTCACCACCTCAGCCCAGGTCTTCCTGGGCCTACCTCTTCCACGGGTTCCCTCAACTGTTAGGGTGTGGCACTTTTTCACGCAGCTATCCTCCTCCATTCTCACCACATGTCCATACCAGCGCAATCGTCTCTCTTGCACGCCACAACTGATGCTTCTATATATATATATATATATATATATATATATATATATATATATATATATATATATATATATATATATATATATATATATATATATATATATATATATATATATATACATATATATATATATATATATATATATATATATATATATAATATATATATATATGTATATATATATATATATATATATATATATATATATATATATATATATATATATATATATATATATATATATATATATATATATATATATATATATATATATATATATATATATATATATATATATATATATATATATATATATAATATATATATATATGTGTATATATATATATATATATATATATATATATATATACATATATATATATATATATATATATATATATATATATATATATAATATATATATATATGTATATATATATATATATATATATATATATATATATATATATATATATATATATATATATATATATATATATATATATATATATATATATATATATATATATATATATACATATACATATATATATTATATATATATATATATATATATATATATATATTCTTTTATATATTTCAGCCTTGAAGCTGTGGTTATGCTGGGGCACCGCCAGTGTAATTACCTTTTAATTGGCCAATTCTGTAGGATTGGCTTTTTGTGAAGGAGGGAGTTCGGTACCACTGCCCTAGTTTAAGTTTCCTGCCTTGATATTGGTACATCTGGGATCTTGGATAGCAAGAGCTTAAGTTGTGTCTTGAAAACATCTACCCCCACTCCATGGGGACCCCTCAAATGTTTTAGCGAAGTGTTGAATAGCTGTGGGCATTTGAATCCCAAGCTATTACAGTACATGGTCCTTACCTTAGATGAGACAGCTGGGACTTTTACAACAGTGCAGTGACGTCCAACTTGTGGCCTGATACGACTCTCAATCAGCTTTTATGGCACCTGACCATATCTTGGTCTGCTGTTTCTACACTTACCTTCCTTTTACATTTCCTTGCACTTCTTTACCTGTTTCTTATAATCCATATGCATTAAATTCCAGTTGCATGTTATAAATATGTTTTCCTTTATACCCAGTCTTTCTTTCAGTTCATCTGTATTCCATCATTCAGCCTCGTAACATTACGCTAACAATATTTCTTTCTAATTTCACACTTCTATGTTCAGCATCCTATCATACAACATCCTCTATCATCATGCAGTTCCTCTATCATACAACATCAGACTCCCACACATTCAAGAGATAATCTACTCTTCACTAGAATAGAGAATTCCTTTGAGGCTAGCAAAGATAATAGCTCCTTCAACCTCTGTTCTTATTCTCACAGTTATGCTTTCTGAGGACACCACTTCATAGCTGTTTAGATTATCTTGATAAGAGAAGTTAACGATCTTTATGGAGCCTTCCAAGCTTTAAAACAAATCTTTATTACTTCTGTTCTAACAACTAACTACTTCTGTATATCTACTTCGTACAAAGTCTTTATTCATTGTCAGCTTGCATGGAATCCCAGTACACCTTTTGTGCATGTACTGTACTTCTATCTACTTCTTTTCTTCCTATCAAAAATAGCTATTTACTTAATAAAAACAGAATCATGTTTTTGTTTCAACTTACTAATATTTTAGTCTTCACTTCGAAGCATTAAGAAGACCTATTTAAGAAAAAAAGGATGGTTTGAATGTTTATAGCATTTATATTTCAGCTTTCTTTAAATACTCTTGACTCATTTTCTCGTGTCTCTGTCGGTGTTGTTTTTCCATCTTTTTTATTATATTTTCTTGCTGTTCCTCTTTGATTCGTGCTCTGATCTGCGCATCCTTTCTCTTGCTGCTGGTAGCCATGCTTCTTGTGAATACCTACAAAGTTTAGGTTAAATTAACCCTTGTACACAAATATTAGTTTTTTGAGTGAGCAGACAGTAATTAATTGCACTTATGTGCATGATTTAAGTGATGGTCACTATGAAAAAAAAATTAGTTCAATAAAAAAGTACTTTCCACTGTCAACAAACCACCACCACCACCACCACTACCTGCCACTCTCGCACTCTCAATATAACTGCCTCTCCTATCCATCTCTTTCCATATTTCCCTACACCTAACTTTTTAACCACATAAATAGGCATTCCTTCCTCACCCGACCACATGTTGTTAACACTTCTCTTTCCATCTTTTTCTCACGTTCTTTGTCTCTACCTTCAGTTTGACCACATGACCATTTGGCCTAAGTGTATTAATATTTATCACCTTTCTCTACTTCTTCCTATTTTTTTTTCACTCCTCCTTCGCTATCTCTCTCTCTCTCTCTCTCTCTCTCTCTCACTCTTACTTCACCTCTCACTCTTACTTCACCTCTCACTCACTCCACCTTTCTAACTAACTAATGTATAACAGATAAACGAACAGATTATAGATATGCTAGCAGTATAGCCCGGCATTGCCTGGGATTAAGTTAGGATTATTAAGCTAATCAAGCGCTTTGTTTCAAACCAAACTAAATAACACCGATGCCATATCTGAGCGAAATCCACTGAAATTGGTAAACGTTTGGCTGAAAATGGGTTGCAGACAATTTGATTGGGAAATCCCATAAGGAATCGGTTTATCGATTTTTCCACTCATCGATTTTTTTTTGGGGGGTGGGGGGAGAACTTAAAGCATTCAAAGATCCCATGAGTCTTGCCGGCATCAAGTTTGAACAAAATACGTCAAAATTGGTAAAAGTTATGGTTGAAAATGGGGTGTAGCCAATTTTAGTGGTAAATCCTATAAGGAATCGGTTTATCGATTTTTCATTCTGATTGAATGGAAAATCCCACAAGGAATCAGTTTATTGATTTTTCACCCCAAACAGGGCTTAACCAAACACAACATTGCTGATTCAAAAAATCTATATTTATACTTTAAAGTTGGTTTTCTGCAGAATCAGTGTCATGACGGGAACGCATGGGTTGGGAGTTTGACTGGCAGAGGTGATCAGGCTGCACATGCCGGCCCTTTCGAAACCCCTCCCCATCATCTTGGCCCATGGGTTGAAAGCCCTTCCAGCAAGGAAAATAAAACATCCAAAAGGGCTCCTAATCCTCTGTGTCAGAAGAGGTTATATTCAGATCACAACTAAGCCTTAACCTAAGCCTAAGCTAATCTAGTGAAAGGAGGCTCAGGAGCCTCTAAAAGGCAGTGACTAATCCCGATCTAGACCTAACCCCTCCTACGGGTACAAACGGTCAAGGCTGCATTGAAGATATGCATTACAGAAGGTTGCCTCGGCGATCTGCATCATAGATCTGCATTGGAGAAGGTTGCATCGAAGGTTTGCATTGGAGATCTGCAGTGAAGAAAGTTGACTCAAAGATCTGGATTGAATAAGGTTGCGTCAGAGATCTGCCTTGGAGAAGGTTGATTTGAAGGTTTGCATTGGGGATCCGGATTGGAGTAATTTAGGAAAACTTACCAACAGCCTTAACAAAACAATAAGGGACCTGGCCCTTCTAGCCTAACTCTATGAGCAACTTGACCAAGCACTGATATCGGCCAAGTGAGCATTGTTGTCAGAGAAGTCAGCATTGTCTAATAAAGAAGAGGAAGAGTCCATGAGTCATGTTGCCATGGTTTGAGAATATGTCCGGCCAATGCTTCTGGATCACCTGTTTATAACCATATCGGCTGCAATGATGACTTGTTCTTCTTTTTACGTCTATAAAACTTCACTATAAACAACATTGCATGTGCTGCCTTGAGAAGTATACACAAAAAGAGCGTTTTTACTCCCTACATGGGAGCAAGCCACATAAAGTTGCCCATGTGAAAAGCATGGCTCCCCTAAATGGATGCATGTCACCGATAGTGTTTGGCCTTGGGATTTGTTGATGGTCATGGCAAAGCATGGTCTCATTGAAAACTGCAATCTGCAGAAGTTAAACGGCATGTTTGACCCCAAGGGATAAAGGTGCATCCTTGAAATGAAAACATTTTCCAGCCTCCCACACCCTGTAACAATGGTAGCCTCAATAAAGTGGAGCACCAGGGACTTGACTACCAAGTGGGTCCCGTTGCACAGTTTGGGCGGATAAAGCGTGTACTTTTTATCCCATTTGAGTTTTATTGAATAATTCTGTAAAATTTTCTTAACAATAGGATATATTGTAAATCTACACAAACACACACACACAAACACACACTTGGTGTTATAGTTGTTGTGATGTGTGTACTCTTTATCCAATTTGAGTTGTTGTTTTGAGTGAAAACATGACGTTTGAGGTGTTCCACTCATTGGATGGTATGTTTTTATGAGGTGGAGATTAAATCTGTGATTTATTTCTGGTATCATTTATATCATCGAAGATTTTATGGCAGGAGATAAGTTTCAGCAAACTTGAAGAGCATGTTTGGAACTCGTTTCTAATGTTGAAGTGCCACATATTAAAAAAATGCTTTAAATCACAAAAGAAGAAAAACAGCTTTGGCACGAAGTCATTGATTTGTTACAACCACTGAGAAAACAAAAGGACATACAGAGAATTTCATAAACAGAAATGAATGGAAAGAATGTTGTGACTGAACAAAGTTTGTTGTGAGGTTTCTAGCGAACAGAAACAAAAAAAAAAAAAAATTAGAATGCAGACACTCTACGTAAGAAACATAGCAGTCAAGTAAAGAATTTAAACATGAAGGCAAACAAAAACTAAAAAACAAAATGTGCTAATTACATTGTCATTAGGTCATGTTTTCTAATTGAATAAACCAACATTAACTATCTAACATTCAAAATTTCATTTTAAAATGAAATATATAGAGAAATTAAAACTATATATAGATTTCTTTCAGAGGCGTTCATCTTTGTTTTGCTGTATAATACTTTCCGCCATTGCAAACCAGGGGACTTAACTCATGTTAGCAAATGAAAATTGGTAAAAGTTATGGTTGAAAATCGATTTTTACCACTATCTGGGGGTGCCTCATGAAAAATAAGTTGACAAAAACACAGCCATGGTTGTGACCAATGTCCTCCTAAAATTGGAGAGACATGCGTGCTAATTTGTAGACATGCATAAAGTACATTCATGTGCACACACACAAATACACACACATCCTGCCTTTTATAGATATAGATATATATTTGTATACATGTGCAAACATTTTTATACATGTATCCATATATATATATATATATATATATATATATATATATATATATATATCATCATCATCATCATCATCATCATCATCATCATCATCGTCATTGTTTAACGTTCGCTTTCCATGCTAGCATGGGTTGGACGATTTGACTGAGGACTGGTGAAACCAGATGCCTACACCAGGCTCCAGTCTGATTTGGCAGAGTTTCTACAGCTGGATGCCCTTCCTAACGCCAACCACTCCAAGAGTGTAGTGGGTGCTTTTACGTGCCACCGGCACAAAGGCCAGTCAGGCGGTACATATAAGATTACATATGCATCCATATATATAATATATATATGTTTTTATATATACACATGCATACTACACACACACACACAGATATATACATATACAAACATATATATACATATTTATACATATATAGATATATATAGATATATTTATACTTATATATATACACACACATATGCATACATATTTATACATATGCCATATATATATATATATACACACACACACACACAAATACAAGGGCGTGCTGAAAAGTTCCTGGCTTTAAGGGTGTCGCGAAAGGTCTGGCTGGAGGTTCAACCTTTCGAGTTATTGTACAGAGCTTAGAAAAACTGAAAGACCACTGCAATAAGTTTGTGAATCTGAGAGGGGAATATGTTGAATAGAATCATAATTTACGGAGGTGTATGTAAAGCATAAAGACAGGAGGTATCAGAAGTGAATATAGATTTATTTAACCACATGGCTTCTGCAAAATTACAGCTGTTTTTCAACTTTATTGATTTCATTAAACAAGAAATTATATGCACATATTAACATTAATACGTCTATGCTCAGTATTATACAACACAATTATATATTCACAAACTAATGCAAGTAAAGAAAGCTGGCTCATCAGATCACTGGGACATCATGGTTACATCAATGGCTCAACTCTAAATATACACACAAAATTTCACTCTTTATATGTATAATGTATGGAAGGCCAGAACTGGACACATTTACATTGATTTGGCTGGTAATATGTATATATATATATATATATATATATATACCATTGTTGTTGTCGTTTAACATCTGCTTTCCATGATGGCATGGGTTGGATGGTTTGGCTGAGAAATGGCAAGCCAGGAGGCTGCACCAGGCTCCAATCTAATTCAGCAAGGTTTTTACAGCTGGATGCTCTCCTTAATGCCTTCCACTCCAAGAGTGTAGTGGGTGCTTTTACGTGCCACTGGCACAGGAGCCAGTCAATTGATACTCGCATCGGTCATGCTCGAATGGCGCTTTTTACATGCCAGTCAGGTGGCACTGGCATCAGCCATGCTCAAATGGTGCATTTTACATGCCACCAGCATGAGTGCCAGTCAGGCGACACTGGTATTGGCTACGCTCGAATGGTGCATTTTATGTGCCAGTCAGGTGGCACTGGCATCAGCCACAACTACAATTTCACTTGGTCCAACAGGTCTTCTCAAGCACATCATATTACCCAATGATTGAAGGGTGCTTTTAAACGGGCCAATTATGCAACACTGGCATCAGCTACGACTACGTACTCACTTGGCTTGCCAAGTCTTCTCAAGCACAGCATATCTCCAAAGGTTTCGGTCACTTGTCATTGCTTCTATGAGGCCCAATGTTTGAAGGCTGTGCTTCACTACTTCATCCCATGTCTTCTCCAGGTTCCCTCCACTGTTTAGGTATTACACTTCCTCACACAGCTGTCCTCATCTATATGCAACACATGACCATACCAGTGCAGTCATTTCTCTTTCACACCACATCTGATGCTTCTTATGTCCAACATTTCTCTCAGGGCGCTTACATTCTGTCGTGTATGCACTCTGACATTACACATCCAGTGGAGCATACTAGCTTCATTTCTTGCAAGCCTAAACATGTCCTTAGCAGTCACAGCCACGTGTGCAAACGGCCATGCATCATACAGTCTACCTTTTACTCTGAGCGAGAGGTCCTTTGTTATCAGCAGAGGTAGGAGCTCTCTGAAACTTGCCCAGGTTATTCTTATTGTAGCAGCTTCACTCTCAGAGCATCCCCCACCCCCACTACTGACTTGATCACGTAGGTAATGGAAACTATCAACTACTTCTAGTTTTTCCCTTTGGCATGTGATGGAATCTGTTTTCTGTACATTTTCAGTGTTTATAGCACCTGTGCATCTGCCACATACAAAACCTACCTTCCCAGTTAACCTTCCTTTGATATTGCTGCATCTTTTATGTGTCCATAGCTTACACAGGGTACATCTTATAGCATTTCTACCTGCACCTTTTCTACAGATTGAGCAGGGCCATCTACCCGAAAGGATTTGTGATTTTTCCACCTTCCTACTTACCAAGAATTTAATTTTTGCTAGCTTAACTCTAAGGCCCTTCGATTCTAGACCTTGCTTCCACACCTGAAATATAAATATATATATATATATATATATATATATATATAAAGTGTGTGTGTGTGTATGGTTTTATTGTGTCAGTACTGCCCTGATACCTATTTTGTAAACTCTGGAAGAATGAATATCAAAGACATCCTCCGTTTGATTTGAGCTCGTTGCAAGTAATTGAGCTTATTAATAAAAGTACCCGTGATAATTAAATTAGGATACGGTGACCTTTTTTTTTTTTTTTCATCATTATTAATCTTCAAGGCAGGGTAGATAACTTCGTGTCCTGACCAGCAAATTTAAAATCAGTTACAAGAATCACAAAATTGATGTAACGTTATTACTTATTTCGTAAAAAGTTTTTTTTTAACTAACGCGCACGCGCACACATGCACACCCCTCCCTCCTCTCACACACACACACATATACATGCCCACGCGTGTAAATTCTTTTATTCTTTTAGTTGTTTCAGTCATTTGACTGTGGCCATGCTGGAGCACCGCCTTTAAGGCATTTTAATCAAAGAAATCCACCCCAGGACTTATTCTTTGTAAACTCAGTACTTATTCTATAGGTTCCTTTTGCTGAACCGCTAAGTTATGGGGATGTAAACACCCCAACATCAGTTGTCAAGCGATGGTGGTGGACGGACACACACACACACACACTCAAATATATACATATATATATATATATATATATATATATATATATATATATATATATATATATGAATTCCGGGTAGAGGTAGGGGTCCACCAAGGTTCCGTCCTCAGCCCCCTCTTATTTATCATAGTCCTCCAGGCAATCACAGAGGAGTTCAAGACAGGTTGCCCCTGGGAGCTCCTCTATGCTGATGACCTTGCCCTAATTGCGGAGTCACTATCAGAACTAGAGGAGAAGTTTCAGGTGTGGAAGCAAGGTCTAGAATTGAAGGGCCTTAGAGTCAACCTAGCTAAAACCAAAATCCTAATAAGTAGGAAGGTAGATAAAACACAAACCCCTTCAGGTAGATGGCCCTGCTCAGTATGTAGAAAAGGAGTAGGTAGTAACTCTATAAGATGTACCCGGTGCAAGCTATGGACACATAAGAGGTGCAGCAACATCAAAGGCAGGTTAACTAGCAAGTTAGTTTTTGTTTGTGGCAGATGTTCAGGTGCAATAAAGACTGTAAACAAACAGGAAACAACTTCTATCTCATTCCAGGGTGAAAAACTAGAGGTAGTCGATAGCTTTCGCTATCTGGGCGACCAAGTTAGTAGTGGGGGTGGGTGCGCTGAAAGTGTAGCTGCTAGAATAAAAATAGCCTGGGTAAAGTTTAGAGAGCTCTTACCCCTGCTGGCGACAAAGGGACTCTCACTCAGAGTAAAAGGCAGACTGTATGACGCATGCATACGAACAGCCATGCTACATGGCAGTGAAACATGGGCTGTAACTGCTGAGGACATACGTAAGCTCGCAAGGAATGAAGCCAGTATGCTCCGTTGGATGTGTAATGTCAATGTGAATACCCATCAGAGTGTAAGTATCTTGAAAGAAAAGCTGAACATTAGAAGCATCAGTTGTGGTGTGCAAGAGAGACGATTGCGCTGGTATGGACATGTGGTGAGAATGGATGAGGATAGCTGCGTGAAAAAGTGCCACACCCTAACAGTTGAGGGAACCCGTGGAAGAGGTAGGCCCAGGAAGACCTGGGCTGAGGTGGTGAGGCAAGACCTTTGTACATTGGGCCTCACCGAGGCGATGACTACTGACCGAGACCTTTGGAAATGTGCTGTGCGTGAGAAGACCCGGCAAGCCAAGTAAGATCGTTGCCAGTGCCCCTGGACTGGCTCTTGTGCGGGTGGCACATGAGATGCACCATTTTGAGCGTGGCCGTTGCCAGTACCGCCTGACTGGCTCCCGTAGGATTTTCGAGTGAGATCGTTGCCAGTGCCCCTGGACTGGCTTGTGCGGGTGGCACATAAAAGACACCATTTCGAGCGTGGCCGTTTTCGTGCGGGTGACACATAAAAGCACCCACTACACTCTCTGAGTGGTTGGCGTTAGGAAGGGCATCCAGCTGTAGAAACTCTGCCAAATTAGATTGGAGCCTGGTGTTGCCATCCGGTTTCACCAGTCCTCAGTCAAATCGTCCAACCCATGCTAGCATGGAAAGCGGACGTTAAACGATGATGATGATGATGATATATATATATTCAACGGGCTTCTTTCAGTTTCCGTCTACCAAATTCTCTCACAAGGCTTTGGTCAGCCCGAGTTTCTCCCAACACCTTTTCTACATATCAAGCAGGGCCATCTCCCTGAAGAAACATTTAATTTGTTTGGTTTCCAAATATGACTTTGGTCTTTGCTAAATTAACTCTAAGACCCAATGATTCCAGATCTTGCTTCCACACCTGAAACTTCTTGTCTAGCTCTGGCAGTGATTCAACAATAAGAATAAGATCATCAGCAAAGTGGAACTTCCAAATGTAGCTAGTCTTTAATTCCTTTGTTATGGCCAAGAGGACTATGATGAACAAAAGGGGGCTAAGAACCAATCTTTGGTGAACTTCTGCCTGTACACTAAATTCCTTGATATACTCATTACCAACTTTCACCTTTCTGACAGCCTCCCTGTACATGGCTTGTACAGCTCTCACCAAACACTCATTTATCCCTAACTTCTGCATTGTACACCAGATAAGGGAGTGGGAACCCTGTCAAAAACTTTCCCCATGTCAACAAAAGCCAAATACAGAAGTTTATTTGTGGCTAAATACTTCTCCTGCAGTTGCTTCACCAAGAAGATAGCACCAAGAAGAGTGCATCTATGTATGTATGTATGTATGTATGTATCTATCTATCTATCTATCTATCTATAGCGTACTTCTGTCTCTCTGTTAAATATACATAAATGTGGACGTAGTGGATAACAGCTAGCCGTCGGCCGCACTTTTGGACCCTGTTGTGTCCACCACTCTGATTGGTTGGTATTGGCACAGTTTGTCTCCTGTTCTATTGCGCGCCAAGATGCAATCCAACCAATCGCAGCCTTCAGATAAGGTCGCATGAGACAGTCTTTTCTGAACCCCAGTTTGAGCTGATAGTATGGTATAAAAAGCTAGATTTTCACCGTCACAGTTTTGTCAGTCTTCTCGGCTCTAGACCTTCTAAGGTCTAACCGCTAACCACAGAGCACACAGCCAGTTCCAGTGATGACACAATAGCAGCTTCATGGAGACTCATCAACACTTTGTTCAACAGCTTACGGCAAACTCCATCTTCGTCGCCACATCATCCTCTTAACTACACCAACTTCTCTATGTACACAGCCACCAACGACACTCGTAGAGGTTCTCTCAACACTGTTTGGGAATTACTTCACCATGGTTAACAGCGAATACAACCTGCGATGACCTCCTGTACCAAATAACCGGCAGCAGCATTGAAGCCACAACTTCTCATGACATGTGCCTCTTCCTGGCTCTGCATTGCTGCCACAACTTCTTGATACAGCACTTCAATCACTGTGTACTTTGACTTTGTGTTTGGACTTTTTCTTAACCTCCTTATAGATTCCTTTCTATGCTCTGTATTTCTCGCACACACATACATGTATGTTTGTATACACATACACTTTGTTTACATGACGGCCTGTCTATTATGTTTATATGTCGCACACACAGACACACATGTTGACATATCAATAAAACCTTCTCTTAAACCTTCTACTGGTTGTGTCTCTCTTTTCCTTCTGGCGCTTATACTCATTTAACCTTTTTCATTCCATGAACCATGTATGGAATTGTGAAGCACCCAGCAAGTGCAAATCACATTTTTCCTACATATCTATCTATCATTCTCTTTCTCTCTCTCTCTCTCTCTCTCTCTCTCTCAGTTGAAAGACATTCTATGTATATATATATATATATATATATTGCTATGCCACAAGTGGCCACCCAAAACCACCTTCAACACAACAGTCTGTGTCCAATAGCTCAGAAGACCACATAGGCAAAGCTCAGCAAACCAATTTACTTAGAGCAGATGAAGCAGTAGTCAAAGAAGTCAGAAGGGTTGCAAATAACGAACAAAACCATTGAGTATGACCAAAATACAAGAACTTTAAGAGGCCAATAACATTTATGAAATAAATAAACAGTTCTTTAGAGAGTTTTTAGAAAGTTCTTTCATTTCCTCTGAAATGTGTAGACTTCTTTTGGTTAGCTCTTCTTTTATTCACGAGTCTAATGATTTATTTTCTATCTTCTTTTTATCCCTTTTTTTTTTTGCAACTTGACTTCCGAATTGTTACTTCAGAATTCACGGTACCATTCTGCCTTCTTTATGCTGCCAAGTTCACACTATTTTCGCAGTAAGCTTAAAACCTTCCACCTTACAAAGACGCCAACTTCACACTCTATACCAAATGCTGTGTCAACTGTTCCATCCGAAATTGCCTGACTCCATCGCTCATATTGACTGCGTAGCACCAACTAATACATAAAACCATTCACATCTGCTTCCAGCACATCACACATCAGCGTCGCACAAGTGACGTCACACAAGGCGGCGAGCTGGCAGAAACGTTAGCACGCTGGGCAAAATGCTCAGCGGTATTTCGTCTGCTGCTACGTTCTGAGTTCAAATTCCGCAGAGGTCGACTTTGCCTTTCATCCTTTCGGGGGTCGATTAAATAAGTACCAGTTATGCACTGGGGTTGATGTAATTGACTTAATCCCTTTATGTGTCCTTGTTTGTCCCCTCTATGTTTAGCCCCTTGTGGGTAGTAAAGAAATAACACACCAACGTCACACACTGTCTTCCAGTCTGAACTTTTGAACAACCTGTTCACATTGGCTTCCAGTGTGAACTAACTTGCCACATGAGCAAATAGTCTTTATACTTCGCCCATACTGTAAAAGCACGTCAAAATCATGCTGCCTATGCTGTAAACAGTCACTTACTCTTTTACTCTTTCACTTGTTTTAGTCATTTTGACTGTGGCCATGCTGGAGCACCACCTTTAGTCGAGCAAATCAACCTCAAGACTTATTCTTTGTAAGCCTAGTACTTATTCTAGATGTCTCTTTTGCCGAACTGCTAGGTTACGGGGATGTAAACACACGAACATCGGTTGTCAGGCGATGTTGGGGAGACAAACATATACACACACACATAAATATATATATATATATATATATATATACATATATACGACAGGCTTCTTTCAGTTTCCATCTACCAAATCCACTCACAAGGCTTTGGTCGGCCCGAGGCTATAGTAGAAGACACTTGCTCAAGGTGCCACTCAGTGGGACTGAACCTAGAACCTTGTGGTTGGTAAGCAAGCTACTTACCACACAACCACTCCTACGCAAAGAATTAATTTTTTCATCTTCACTTGCAAAACCAGAGAGTGGTGTTCTAATTCATGTCGTACAAATGAGAAATTATCTTAATATAATATTTTTGTTTGTAACCGTATATTTCTTTCTGTTACTGTACTTTTCTCAATTTTTCTCAGTCTTTGTTTATATATCATATCTGGCTGCGTATACTCCAGCAGCTTACATTGTTGACACCAAAAAATTGAATGATATTGTCTTAAGGTGTTTAAATTGCGATGATATTTAGTCAACAACTGATAAGGATTGAACTTTTCTGCCTGTCTTTTTGGGGGTTTTTTCAGTTTTTCCTATAAATTCCTTTGCTGTTCCCTTTGCCATCTTTTTCATTTTGTGTGTGTGTGTGTAGTTTGCCAGATAGATAGATAGATAGACAGACAGACAGACAGACAGACAGACAGACAGACAGACAGACAGACAGACAGATAGAGAGAGAGAGAGAGAGACAGACAGACAGACAGACAGATAGACAGACAGACATACAGATAGACAGACAGACAGACAGACAGATAGGCAGACAGACAGATAGACAGGCAGATAAATAGACTGACAGACAGACAGACAGACAGATAGATAGATAGATAGATAGATAGATAGATAGATAGATAGAAAGATAGATAGATAGATAGAAAGATAGATAGATAGATAGAAAGATAGATAGATAGATAGATAGATAGATAGATAGAGAGAGAAAGAAAGAGGGGTGTATCTTGCCTCCTTATAAGCACATCGTATTACATAACAATGCTATTATATCATATTCAGTTGTTTAATACCCAGTATGAAACTGAGTGTTAAAATCAGCTGAAATGTATTTAAAACACTGTATATTATATACATACACACACACACACATGTGTGTGTGTGTGTGTGTATTTTTATATATATAAGTGATTTAAGAGAAAAAACTGGGTATATGTGGCATTAGATGTAGCATGCAAGAGAGACGACTGTGTTGGTATGGCCATATAATGTGTATGAATGAGGATAGTTACATCAAGAGGCGCTGATATCTAATTGTAGAGGAAACATATGGAAGAGTTAGACCCAGGAAAACATAGGTCGAACTGGTGAGAAAGGATCTAAAAATGTTGGGATTCACAGAGGGGATGAGAAGGGACTGAGACTCCTGGTGGTTTGCTGTGCTTGAAAAGACATGTCAAGCTAAGTAAAAGTGTGGTTGTCCTTGAATACAGGCTTGTCTCTTGCACCCCCCCCCCCCCCAGCTGAGCATCCCTAATCTTGAGGGCTTGTAAGTAATGGTGCCACAATAAAAAGCACTCATGTCAGTGTTCTGTAAAAGTGCCCAGTACACTTTGCATAGTGGTTGGCATTAAGAAGGGCATCTAAGTGTAGAAATCATGCCAAAAAATACACGGAACCTGAACAGCCCTTCAGCTGGTCAACTCTTGTCAAACCGTCCAGTTCATGCCAGCATGGAAAATGGATGTTAAATGATGATGATGATGAGATATATGTATATATGTATGTTTGTATATATATACATATATATACACACATATATATATACTCAAATGTGTGTGTGTGTATAAGTGTGCATATATATATATATATATATATATATATATATATATATATATATGTTGTTGTACTTGGGGATGGTCATATTGCCAGTTTAGCCAATAAAAACACACGCACTGTATATTTGGTGTTAATTTGCTTCAGCTTTATATTACATTAATCTTAATCTTATTTTGGCCAGAGTTCTTTCGTCACACTTCTGTGACCTCATCAGTGGTCCTTTGTTTCCTTCCTTCTTATGTGTGTCTCACCTTGCTAAATATCAGCCATTTTGTATTTTGTATTCCTATTGTATGTGTCTACGCATGCGTGTCCTTCAATGTGTCTGTGTCTTTTGTAAGTGCATGTGTGTATGGGGAGTGTCTGTATCACCTATATATATATATATATATATATATATATAGGTGAGAAAGTTGGTATGTGAAAGCACGTGCTTGGATGTATAAAAGATAATAAGAGTGAAAAAACTACAGAAGGCTTGTGTTACATGGTTAAAGTATATATTTAAATTATGTCAGAAAAATGTAAGAAAAATGTTATAAAAATGTTATAAAATCTTTTTGGTATATAAACATTGTA
Source organism: Octopus bimaculoides (assembly GCF_046866305.1). Classification (NCBI taxonomy): domain Eukaryota; kingdom Metazoa; phylum Mollusca; class Cephalopoda; order Octopoda; family Octopodidae; genus Octopus; species Octopus bimaculoides. Next base: position 47,532,716 of record NC_142944.1, on the reverse strand, counting down.
TTTTGAGAAATAACCGGTTTCGTGTTGTCTTTTCAAATTTCTCTACTTCATTGTGTCGTGTTCGTTCCAGTCTGAGAAAGAAGAGTTCTAGATAGGGGGAGGTAATTAGGGATTTCTTCCGGTATAGGGGAGATAATCGAAATCTAGGAGGTGGTAGAATTTGATTAATTTACCATGGTTTTGTTCTATATTTTTTCCCAGTGGGGTGATGAATTTCCTTATTTAAATGTGTTAGCAATGGTTAAGTTTGGGCTTGTATTTTTGAATGAAAAAGGTTTCTTTATTTAATCTAATCTGTGTTGGTGTTTTAATGGCACATTGATAAAAAGGAAAGATTATAAATTGTGGTAGCATTTGTTTTGCGCATTTCTCAATATGATCACTAAAAGGTATCATTCGGTATTCTGGGTGTGCAATCTGCTGGCGGTGCAGAGTGCATCTACGTCTGAGCGATAATCCTGTGGACCCTATGTAGTTCTCGTGGCAGCCCGAACATCTTATTACATAAATAAGATTTTCTGAGGCACAAGTAAAGTTAGATTTAACTTTGAATTTGTGTCCCTCTTTGAAGAGGAATTCTGAACCTTCTAGAATGTTTGGGCATGTTGCACAATTTGGTCGACCACATTTGTTTACTTTCGCATCTGTTGTTTCGGAAAGTAATTTTGCCTTTGTGAGGATCTTTTTCAGTGATTTTGGTTGTTTGTGGCTTTTGATGATTTTGTGTGTGTGTAAAATTTCCTTCAATTTGGGGTCCTTATGTAGCATTGGTATGTTTTGGGTGATGATGGTGAAGGCTTCTTTGTTTCTGGGGTTGTATGTGGATATGTACGGTAGTAATTTCGGGGAATGTGTGTTGCTGTGTTTAACTTTTCTTAAGTTTTCTATGTTAATTTGTGATGCACGTCTGATTCCTTCCTCTATGAGTTGAACTGGGTAGTGTCTGTCAATTAGTGTGTTTTTGAGTTCTTGTAGTCTGTAGTCTCTAGTATTTTCTTCTGACACTATTGTGCATATTCTTCTTGCAAGGTTGAAGGGGATGTTTGTCTTGGTGTGTCTTGGGTGGCATGAATCAAATAGTAGATATTGTTTGGCGTCTGTGGTTTTGTAAAATATGTCCGTTTCTATTTTTAGGTTTACTTTTTTAATTAGTATATCCAAGAATGGGAGCTCCTTTTGGTTGTACTCCATTGTGAACTGTATGTTTGGGTTGACACTGTTCAGTAGACTTTTGAATTTCAAGAGTTCATCTGTGTTTTCATTCCAGAGTATATATATATATATGTATAAACAGAGATGTACTTGCATAGCAAGTGTTGTTTTGATCTGAGATTTATGTACTGGAACTAAAACAACTGCAATGTGGAAGACACTTACCAGCCATTGAGAAACACAGAAAATCTGTTAACTTCATTGAAGTATTTATTAGTAATATGGTGTCAAAGTTTTCCTCACACAAAACTCTGCCCTGTTCACTGACAAAAAAATTGTACTGTGTCATATACATACAAAAGAGACAAGCATTGTGTATAAAAGGAATAGAATGTAGCAGGCAAGGAGAAGACTGGTGATATGTGATGCAGCTGAAGACCCAACCTTAAATGTAAGCTCAACAAAATACTGCAAAAATCAGTTGGAGGGTACATGCACTCTACTACCTATTCTTAGTGCATGCACCCCTGTTTCCTATTTTATACCCTAATTTCTGTGCACACAATTTCTCTCTGTACCTATTCTATATCAACTCATCTACTTATAATCACAAATTATCATCTCATCATCCTTACTTCTTGCTGCTGCACCTTGTTACCCATAAGTGAGAAGAAAACACTTGATCAGTATAAATTGGATAGGTGCAAGCATGGCTGTGTGGTAAGAAGTTTGCTTCCTAAACACATGGATCTAGGTTCAGTCCCACTGTGTGGCACTTTGAGTAGGTGTCGCCTACTATAGCGTTGGACTGACCAAGGCCTTGTGATTTCGTGGGCAGAAACTGAAAGAAGGCGGCGAGCTGGCAGAAACCTTACCCCGTCGGGCGAAATGCTCAGCAGTATTTCGTCTGCTGTTACGTTCTGAGTTCAAATTCCGCCGAGGTCGACTTTGCCTTTCATTCTTTCAGGGTCGATTAAATAAGTACCAGTTACACTGGGGTTGATATAATTGACTTAATCCCTTTTGTCTGTGCTTGTTTGTCCCCTCTATGTTTAGCCCCTTGTGGGCAATAAAGAAATAAGAAACTAAAAGAAGCCTGTTGTATATATATGTATGTGTGTGTTTGTTCCCCACCACCGATTGACAACTGGTGCTGGTGTGTTTACATCCCCATAATTTAGCAGTTCAGCAAAAGAGACCAAAAGAATAAGTACTAGGCTTTAAGAAACAAAAACAAGTACTGGGGTTGATACATTCAACAAAGAATTCTTCAAGGTAGTGCCCCAGCATGGCCACAGTCTAATGATTGAAACAAGTGAAAGGAAAAATTAAAAAGATAAAAGATCCTCTTCCCTACCTCCACCACACACATCTGGCTACCCCTCCTTCCCCTATCCTTCTGAATTGTGATGCACCTTTTACCCCCCCCTCCCTGATTCTTTTGTCATGACACTCTCTTGGACATGCAGTGATGCTCTCGTTCCTTATCATCATCTTACTTCTCTTTCATGCAACACTTTACCAACCTATGTACAGGGTGTCCCAAAAGTCACTGATGTATTTCAATTTTTAATAACTTCCTTAACTCTACAAATAAATGAATGAAATTTTGATCCAATATAAAGGACAAAATGGAAATTAATTTGCACAAGTCAAATTTTGCAACACCACTACATCACATATGAAAAATGCCATTGCTTAAATGGCAGCCATTTTCGGTTTCACACGCCCGTGCTCTTTCCAAAACTTTCACCATAACACCCTCGAGTTTCAGACCCCACTTCTCTGATTTCTCTATTGATGTTCTCCTTCAGTTGCACCAGGGTCTCCGGTTTGTTGACGTAAACCCTCTCTTTCAGGTATTCCCACAAAAAAAAAAAAAAAATCCAAGCTAGTCAAGTCTGGGGAATGTGAAGGTCATTCAAAGTAGACCTCACACATGGTTCCAGCAAGACGGGGCAACAGCTCATACTGCAAGAGAAAGAATGCAGTTTCTATGGAAGTACTTTGGAGAGAGAATAATCTCCCACTATGGCAATGTCAGCTGGCCTTCATATTCTCCAGACTAGACTAGTCTGGATATTTTCCTATGTGATGTAGTGGTGTTGCAAAATTTGACTTGTGCATATTAATTTCCATTATGTCCTTTATGTTGGATCAAAATTTCATTCATTTATTTGTAGAGTTAAGGCAGTTATTAAAAACTGAAACCCATTGGTGACTTTTGGGACATGCTGTATAACATGGAGTAGCACTGCATCTCATTCTTAAGAGGAATGTTTTCAGTCAACTTGCTAATCATTTCAGGAATATTTAATATGTGAAAAGACAAAAATTGACCTTCTGTTAATACATTCAGAAGTTTAAAAAAAAAAAAATAGTCATAGTAGAAATCTTGAAGCAGAGAGGAAGACATTCCCAGTTCCTGCGCATCAAATAAAACCAGATTATGTAACCCTCTTCCTCCTCCTCTTCCTCCTCCTTGATGTCATCGTCATTGTTGTTGTTGCATTACCATTGTCACCGTTGTCATCATTGCCATTGTTATCGCCATCACCATAGTAATCGTTGTTGCTGTCATCATTATCATCTGCAAGATGACAGAATTGCCAAACAGACTGCTTTGCAGCATTTCACCTGTCTTTACATTCTGAGTTCAAATTCTATGAAAACCAACTTTGCCTTTTTTTACCGTTCAGGGTTCTATGAAATAATTACCAGTTTGAGCCCCAAAATCTTGGACCTTGTGCAAATAGCAAAAAGACTTATTTGATGTTTGTTTTTCATGTTGCCATGGGTTACATGGTTTATCAGAATCCAATGATCTGCAGAGTTACATCAGACCCCAGCTTACCAGCTTTGGTATGGTTTCTATCACTGAATGTCCTTCCTAACATCAACCACCATACAGCATGTACTGGGGGCCATTTCTTCATGATATTGGCACCAGTGTAAATTGTAGTGGAGGCACATGGCTTAGTGGTTAGGATGTTAGAATTGTGATCGTAAGATTGTGGTTTCAGTTCCTGGACCGAGCAAACTGTTGTGTTCTTGAGCAAAACACTTCATCTCATGTCATTGCAATCCACTCAGCTGGCAAAAGTGAGTTAATCCTGTGATGGACCTGTGTCCCATCCAGGAGGGGAATTTATATGCCAAAGAAACCATGAAACCGGCCCTTATAGGTCGGTATGACTTGAGAAGGGAACTTTACTTTGCCTTTTTACCTAGTGTAACATATTAGACTGTAGTGGTGTGAAATTATGGCCGCCATTAAGGAAGTACAATCTATGCATGCGCAAGGGACTTGCCTTCCCGGAAGCCCCTCGAGTGCGCATGCGTAGTAAAACCAGTACTTAAAGCGCTTCTTTCGCTTTCTAAGCCTCTTCAGCATGATACCTTCAACGTGACAACAACTTGCTCCTTTCAGATGCCTCAACGAAGCTTTTAACCTTCCAATGCTGATTACAAGTGAACCAGCAGCTGCTAGGCTGAATGACACAGGATTTGTAAAGCCAAGCATCACCAAAAGTAAAACTCATTTTTATTATGTTGTTAATTGTTCTACTGTTTCCTTAATATATAATTTTGTTGAAAGGTGATAGAGAGAGACTAATGTCTATATTGCAACTATCAACCTTTTGCAAGACCATAGGCTCTCAAAGTAGGTGCTACTGCCTCCCGGTGGGTATTGAGACGGTGCAGGTGGGCGCTGGTGCCTAAGGGGGTGGTGTGGGTGGGGACAGTAGAGAAAAAGGAGGCGTTGAGAGGAAGGCAGTGGATTGGGGGGCACCATGAATTTATTATATTATTATAGTATTGTATACAAATTGTATAATACTATATTAAATATCAATTAGTATATATAAATTAGTAAAATATAAAATATTTATATATAAAAATAGGGGTGGGGACGCTGAAGGTATTATGTGGCCATGAGCAGGGTGGTGGTCCAAAAAGTTTGAAAACCTTTGTGTTAGACGAAGAACAGAAAGGAAAAAGAAAAACTCACTCAAGCCAGTGGGAGTGTATTTGAGAGAGAGGAAGAAGGCTTTATGTGAAATATTGAGGGGTAAAGTATGATAGGACAAGCTCAGATAGTTTACTATAGAGGGGGTACAGAGCTATTCAGCTTTACATGAGGGTGAGAACAGGTGGAGGGTAGATGAAGATTGCAGTGACAGTGGTGAAACAAAAGCTCGTCTCAAACGAAATTCAGTTGAATTTTATTTAACCAAAGAAGACTGTACATCATAAAGATAATTTAAAATATTTGTAAATAAAAAGTCAACAGAAAAGAACTGATTTTAAAACATTATTTAAGAAAAAGAGAGGAAGAAAAAAATCACAGTCAGAAAAGACTTGTATACCAAGTTTGTTGTCATCATTGCCATTGTCGTCATCATCATCATCATCATCACCATTATCACCACCACCACTGCCGTCGCCACCGCTGCCGCCACCACCATCACTACCACCACCATCATCATCACCATCACTACCATCATCGTATAACGTCCATGTTCCATGCTCGAATGGTTTGGCTGGATTCACACCAGTGGGTTCAAGTGTCTGCTTTGGCATTGTTTCTACAGTTGGATGCCCTTCCTAATGCCAACCACTTTACATGGTGTACTGAATGGTTTTATATGTGCCACCAGAACTACTGAGGTTACCATGCAGTTTGCATGACCATAACCTCCAACTAGGAAAAAGGTTATCAGCTTTATGCTAAGGGACATAGGGTGTTAAAGTATGAGAGAAGGTGGAGGGTGGAGTGGCAAAGCAAGTTCTTGTAAAAGAGCAGCACGGTTACTCACATTTACAAGAAGGTGCTGAAAAGTTCCTGGCTTTGGGTAAAAGAAAATACAGGAGGATCAGTTAATTATGATTTTATTTAATATATTAGCAGTTGAGGGAACCTGTGGAAGAGGTAGACCCAGGAAGACCTGGAATGAGGTGGTGAAGCACGATCTTCGAACTTTAGGCCTCACCAACGCAATGACTAGTGACCGGGGCCTTTGAAAATATGCAGTACGTGAGAAGACCCAGCAAGCCAAGTGAGTGCATAATCTGTGGCCTCTGCCAGAAGTGTAGCCAGCTCACTTATTCATATCTTTACTTCATTGGACACTAAACTCTGCTTACGAAAGACCTGTTGAGGCAAATGAATTTGAAATCTGAAATCGAAATCAAACTGAATTCAATAACTAGCACCCATGCCAACCTCTCCTTCATTGGACACTAAATTCTGCTTGTGAAGACCTGTTGGGGCAAGTGAAATCGAAATCGTAATTGAACCACATTCGATGACTGGCACCTGTGCCAGTGGAACCTGACACCACTGTCCGAGCGTGTTCATTTCCAGAGCAGCTGTCTGGCTTCCATGCTAGTGGCCCGTAAATAGCACCATTTGAGTGTAATCGTTACCAGCGTCACCTTCTAGCACTTGTACTGGTGGCACGTTAGAAAATCATTCGAGCGAGGTCGTTGCCAGTGCCGCTGGACTGGCTCCTGTGCAGGTGGAATGTAAAAAACACCATTTTGAGCATGGCCGTTGCCAGTACCACCAGACTGGCCCTCATGCCAGTTGCACATAAAAAGCACCCACTACACTCTTGGAGTGGTTGGCATTAGGAAGGGCATCCAGCTGTAGAAACTCTGCCAGATCAGATTGGAGCCTGGTGCAGCCTTCTGGTGCAGCCTTCTGGCTTGCCAGTCCTCAGTCAAATCGTCCAACCCATGCCAGCATGGAAAGTGGACGTTAAACGATGATGATGATGATGATTCCCCTCTCAGATTCACACTCATTGCAGCAGTCCTTCAGTTTTTCTAAGCCCTGTAAAAGAACTTATAAGTGTGGGCCTCCAACCAGGCCTTTCATGATACCCTTAAAGCCAGGAACTTTTCAGCACCCCCTTGTAGTATGGAAGGAAATGGATGAACAGTAGAAGCTGAAAAGAGATAATGGAGATGAAGTGATCAGATGTCCCCCCACCCAAGTTGAAGTTCAGTAAGTGAAAATTCATTTATAAAAACAAGAAAATAATTCTCATTACAATAATATCAATTTTGGCATATGCGACGTTGAGGAATCTCTGTGCTAAAAATAGCAGCTAAAAAACATGTTTATAAAATTTAACTACACTGACCAAGTTTAAAATCAGTGAGTCACAGTCGAAAATTTCCTCTTGGAAACGACAATAAAGGTCATTCATATTTTGCTACCAAGGCAACAATGCTAAAATAGTGTCACTGCAAAGACACACAGAGATAAACAGACAGACAGACAGACAGATACACACACACACACATGCTCACACACACATGCTCACACACACATGAACACATACGCACACTGTTAGATAGATAAATTGATACAGACACACAGGCAGATAGATAGATAGGTGCAGGCATGGCTGTGTGGTAAGAAGTTTGCTTCCCAATCACATCGTTTTGCATTCAGTCCCACTGCATGGCACCTTGGGCAAGTATCTTCTACTATAGCTTTGGGGCAGCCAAAGCATTGTGAGTGGATTTGGTAGAATGAAACTGAAAGAAGCCTGTCTGTTGTGTGTATCATCATCATCATCATCATCGTTTAACATCCGCTTTCCATGCTAGCATGGGTTGGACGATTTGACTGAGGACTGGTGAAACCGGATGGCAACACCAGGCTCCAGTCTAATTTGGCAGAGTTTCTACAGCTGGATGCCCTTCCTAATGCCAACCACTCAGAGAGTGTAGTGGGTGCTTTTACGTGTCACCCGCACGAAAACGGCCACGCTCGAAATGGTGTCTTTTATGTGCCACCCGCACAAGCCAGTCCAGGGGCACTGGCAACGATCTCGCTCGAAAATCCTACAGGAGCCAGTCAGGCGGTACTGGCAACGGCCACGCTCAAAATGGTGCATCTCATGTGCCACCCGCACAAGAACCAGTCCAGGGGCACTGGCAACGATCTTACTTGGCTTGCCGGATCTTCTCACGCACAGCACATTTCCAAAGGTCTCGGTCAGTAGTCATCGCCTCGGTGAGGCCCAATGTACGAAGGTCTTGCCTCACCACCTCAGCCGAGGTCTTCCTGGGCCTACCTCTTCCACGGGTTCCCTCAACTGTTAGGGTGTGGCACTTTTTCACGCAGCTATCCTCATCCATTCTCACCACATGTCCATACCAGCGCAATCGTCTCTCTTGCACGCCACAACTGATGCTTCTAATGTTCAGCTTTTCTCTCAAGATACTTACACTCTGACGGGTATTCACATTGACATTACACATCCAACGGAGCATACTGGCTTCATTCCTTGCGAGCTTACCTATGTCCTCAGCAGTTACAGCCTATGTTTCACTGCCATGTAGCATGGCTGTTCGTATGCATGCGTCATACAGTCTGCCTTTTACTCTGAGTGAGAGTCCCTTTGTTGCCAGCAGGGGTAAGAGCTCTCTAAACTTTACCCAGGCTATTCTTATTCTAGCAGCTACACTTTCAGCGCACCCACCCCCACTACTAACTTGGTCGCCCAGATAGCAGAAGCTATCGACTACCTCTAGTTTTTCACCCTGGAATGAGATAGAAGTTGTTTCCTGTTTGTTTACAGTCTTTATTGCACCTGAACATCTTCCACAAACAAAAACTAACTTGCTAGTTAACCTGCCTTTGATGTTGCTGCACCTCTTATGTGTCCATAGCTTGCACCGGGTACATCTTATAGAGTTACTACCTACTCCTTTTCTACATACTGAGCAGGGCCATCTACCTGAAAGGGTTTGTGTTTTATCTACCTTCCTACTTATTAGGATTTTGGTTTTAGCTAGGTTAACTCTAAGGCCCTTCGATTCTAGTCCTTGCTTCCACACCTGAAACTTCTCCTCTAGTTCTGATAGTGACTCCGCAATTAGGGCAAGGTCATCAGCATAGAGGAGCTCCCAGGGGCAACCTGTCTTGAACTCCTCTGTGATTGCCTGGAGGACTATGGTAAATAAGAGGGGGCTGAGGACGGAACCTTGGTGGACCCCTACCTCTACCCGGAATTCATTGCTGTACTCATTTCCAACCCTCACCTTACTGGCAGCATCTCTGTACATGGCTCGCACAGCTCTCACTAACCATTCTTCTATCCCAAGTTTCCTCATTGACCACCAGATAAGGGATCGGGGGACCCTGTCAAAGGCTTTCTCCATGTCAACGAAAGCCAGGTACAGAGGTTTATCCTTAGCTAGGTATTTCTGCAACTGTCTCACTAGAAATAAGGCATCAGTAGTGCTTTTACCTGGCACGAACCCAAACTGCATCACATCTAAATTGATTCGCTCCCTAATTAGTTGGGCTATGACCCTCTCTGTAACTTTCATAACCTGATCTAACAGCTTGATGCCTCTGTAATTATTTGTATCTAAAGCGTCACCTTTACCTTTGTAGCAGTTGACTATGATGCTGCTACACCAGTCATTGGGTATGACTCCTTCGTGTATCACCTGGTTCGTAATACGGGTGACTAGGCTATAGCCAACACTGCCAGATATTTTGAGCATCTCTGCAGTGATTCCTGATGGGCCGGGGGCTTTCCCGGTCTTCATACTCTTAATTGCTTTATCTACCCTGGTACTATCAACTCGGATAGCTGGTCCCTCTATTGGGTCGACATACGGCAGGCTCTCTTTCTCCCATTCATTCTCTTTATTAAGCAATCTATCGTAGTGGCATCTCCAGACCTCTTTCTTTGCATCCTCATTTAATGCAAGCGTACCATCATCCATGCGAACACATTTCTCTCCTACAACATCACTATTCTCTCTCCTACACTGTCTTGCAACACGAAATACCTCGAGTCTTTGGTCCTCACGGCGCAGAACATTGGCAAATCTTTCCCCCTCTGGCTAAATAAACCTGTCGCCTAGCCTCCCTTCTGGCACATTGGTACAATTCCCTGCTACCACCGTTCTTCCAGTCCTTCCAAGCCTGTTTCTTTTGTCTAATAGCCCTGTCTACCTCCTTGTTCCACCACCACGTTACTCTGGGTCGGGAGGGGACCTTACACCACCCACAAATCTGGTCGGTGGCTTTCAACAGGTTGTCCCGCAGAAATCTCCAATTGTCTTCCACGTTGTATGATGCTATATCCCCTTCTATTTCGTTAAATGCTTCAAGTAACTTGTCTCTAAGTCTCTGTCCCTTTGCAGGGTCTTTAAGCTTCCACACCCTTCTCCTCCAAGCCTGTCTAATTCTGGGCACCCATTTTGCCTTGATCCCAAAGTCGCTAACTACTAATCTATGTTGTGGGGTACATTCTTCACCAGGGTAGGTTTTGGCATTTATAAGCCGCCCTCTTTCCCTATTTCTGGCGAGGATGTAGTCGATTTGGCTAGAGTGTCTGCCGGAGCGGTAGGTGACTAGGTGACTGGCAGGTTTCCTGAAGTTGGTATTGCAGACCATAAGATCGGTTGCATCACAGAACTCCAGCAGTCTGGTTCCCTCCTCGTTGCGGGAACCGAAGCCATAGCCTCCATGTATGCCATGGAAGCCTCCAGCACGACGTCCGACATGACCGTTGAAGTCTCCAGCCACAAAGAGAAGGTCCCTGTCACTCGTCGACGAGGTAGTTTGCAAGAGGGTGTCATAGAATTGGTCTTTCAGACCATCTGGTAGCCCCGGTTGAGGTGCATAGGCTGAGATGACAGTAGCTAATCTATGATGAAGCACTAGTCTGATCTTAAGTACTCTGTCACTTACTCTAACGACCTCGATTACCTTATCCACCCATTTCTCCGCTAGAAGTATTCCTACGCCCCCGACCCCGTCAGTGTTCCCTGCCCAGAAAATCTTGTACCTTTGTTCTTTGCCTGTGAGGAACCTCGCAGAACCTCCTCTCCATCTTACTTCCTGGATGCAGCACATATCTACGCGTCTCCGTTCAAGCATCTCAACAATTTCACCAGATCTACCTTTCAGCGTGCCGACGTTGAGAGTGCCAATCCTAACAGTATGGGTGTTGGGGGTGTGGGCCTGTAGCCTGGGAAGGGGAAAAGCAGTATTGTGTACCTGAAAAGAAAACTTGCAATTGGAAGAATATATATATATATATATATATATATATATATATATATATATAGATAGATAGATAGATAGATAGATATGTATATATATATATATATATATATATATATATATATATATATATATATATATATATATATGTATATATATATGTGAGTGTGTGTGTGTCTGTATCTATGTGTATGCATTTGTCCTTTCCACTATTGCTTGACAACCTGTGTTGGTGTGCTTGCATCCCTGTAACTTAGCACTTCAGCAAAAGAGACTGATAGAATATGTACTACGCTTAAAAAATAGGTCTTGCAGCCAATTCATTTGACTAAAAATTCAAAGCAATGCCCCAGCATGGCCACAGTCTAATGACTGAAACAAGTAAAAGATAAACAATAAAAGAGATAGAGAGAGAGAGAGAGAGAGAGAGAGGGAGAGAGAGAGAGAGAAGGAGAGAGAGAAAGAGAGGCAGGCAGGCAGGAAGATAGATATATATGACAGGCTTCTGTATATATTTCACTTACCAAATTCAATCATAAGAGAATATAGTGGACAACACTTACTGAAGATGTTATACATTGGAATAGAACCTGAAACACAGCCATTACCTGTGTCTATATTAAATTGAAGACTTCTACCTGTTTTATGTTCAAAACAACCAGATCCAGCCTCTTGCACCTACCCTACAATATCATTCTAAAAAAAAATAAACAATCACATCATTGAATTCTCAAAGTTACAAGACAATACATGATTAATTCAAAACAATGTGAATAAAATAAATGGTGACCGGTAATAAAATCACCGTAATAAAGTCATAATTTTGGCTAGGAAAAAAGTCACAATTAATTTATGGTGGCCACTAATAAAGCCACATGTAAAAAGTTACAATTGATTTATAGGATCCAGACAAAACCCCCCAGAACAAAACCGCCTCGGACAAACCCCACCAGACAAAACTCCTGTGCCTTTTTTTCCGTGACATTTTTTCCTGTGTCTTTTTTACCTGTGACTTTTTTTTTTTTACCTCAATTCAAATAAATAAGTCTTAAATTTGACAGAACGAGAGGTAATCTAAATGCTAACAAGTTAATTTATTATATTTATGACTTTTAATATTTTCTTTCTAGTTTTCTAAGTCCAATAACGTTTCAAGAAAATTCTTGGCTATGTCTTCTAAATCCAATACTGATAGCGTAATGGCACATCATTACAATGTTTTGAAGTTGACAGTAAAGGGATCTAAGAATGATGTAGCCCACTGCATCACCAGAGTAGCCATAATAGTAAAAATCCAGGGAAAAAAGTCACAGGAAAAATAAATTATGGTAAAAAATTTAACAGGAAAGCAAAGTTAGTTGGCACTAGGCACAGTTACAAGAACGCCTTCATCATAAACTTTTGATTTACTCGACGGGAGAACCACCATATGACTGTGGCAGAATTTATTTTCGTGGTGTTGACTGGAATAGTCATCTTTAGTTGTCAACCTTAAAAATACCGAATGTATTTGTAATAGTACGATACAATGTAGGGTGTTTTCAGTCTGTAACATGTCAAGTATTGTTTAATAAATGAATGACTTTTTATTTCTTTGTCTTTTGCTTATGAAATTGAATAAAAGGTTGTCTTATCACATGTGTGTAATATCATCAAATATAAATTATGTACAAGTCATGTTTTGTCAGTCAATAACTGATTTACAATAGTTTTTGTTTTATTACTTTAAATGCTTATAGTATTTAAATGAAATGTGAAATTTGTTCTTGTAATTTTCTTTCTAGCTAAAATTGCGATATTTTCTGTGACTTTTTTCCTACTAATAAAAGTAGAACTAATAAACTGTATGCTACTTCAAATTATAAAATTAGACCACAGTGACCTTTTTATTTCTATTATTGTTATATTTTTAACTTTCGATATTATAATCGCTGTTCAAGGCAGGGGACATAACTCTGTTTCTCTAATAAGTTTTTTTATGGATTTGCTGTTGTGTGGTGCACTTACCGAATTAATAAAATGATATCACACACACACACACATACACATTTTTATATTCGTGTTTGTTTTTTTATGTTAAGTTATAATCCCTTCTACTTTGTCAACCTTGGCAGAATTTGAACTGTAAAGATGCAGGAAAAAAAATTTAACATTAAATTTGAAGAATTACTCGATACATTTGCAGAATCCAAATTTATTTTATGAAAGTTGACTCAAATACTCTCACACGCACATGCACACACAGTGGAACTTATACATACGTATTCTTTTATTTGTTTCAGTCATTTGACTGCGGCCATGCTGGAGTACTGCCTTTTGTCGAAGAAATCGACCCCAAGAGAAAGTTATGGCCCCGTTGATCCATGATAGAAAAAACCTGAATGACATGTAGCTTGGCTTTGTCCCCAGAAAAGGCACTGCAGATGCAATCTCCCTAGTGAGGCAACTATTGGAGAAATACCTGGCTAAGAGTAAACCATTATTCTTGATGTGGTCGATGCCAGTGCAGGCTGACTGGTCCCTGTGCCAGTGGCATGTAAAAAGCACCATTCAAACGTGGTTGTTGCCAGTGCTGCCTGACTGGCTCCTGTGCTGGTGGCATGTAAAAAGCACCCACTACATTCTCAGAGTGATTGGCGTTAGGAAGAGCATCCAGCTGTAGAAACATTGCTAAATCAGATTGGAGCCTGGTGCAGCCTTCTGGCTCACCAGCCCTCAGTCAAACTGTTCAACCTATGCCAGCATGGAAAGCAGATGTTAAACAATGATGATGATGATGAGGAGGAGGAGGAGGAGGAGGAGGAGGAGGAGGAGGAGGAGGAGGAGGAAATATTTGACAGGGCACTACATTTAGTAACTTGGTGGTTTTGAGGAAACTTTGATGAATGACTTGTACAGATGAATGACTTGTACAGGTGGTTCATGTTATGTACAAGGATGATGTAAGTAAAGTGAGAATGGTAATGGCTTCAGTGATGAATTTAGTGGGGAAATAGAAGTTTATTGAGGTTCATTCCTCCGTCCTCTTCTATTTATCATAGTCCTGTAAGCCATTGCTGAAGAGTTTAAGTCTTGCTTCCTTAGGAGTTCTTATGTGTTGATCATGTTCCCATAGCTGAATTTATTGGGGAATTAGAGAAGAAATTCCTAGCATGGAAGCTAAACCTGAAATTGAGTGGCCTTGAGGTTAACCTGGAAAAGACAAAAGTTTTAGGCTGGGCAAAGTTCAGAGAGCTCCTACCTCTCCTTGTGACAAGGGGGCTCTCGTTCAGAGTAAAAGGTAGACAGTATGATGCATGCCGTGCGAAAAGTCATGCTACATGGCGGTGAAACATGGGTTGTGACTGCTGAGGACATGCGTAAGCTTGCAAGGAATGAAGCTAGTATGCTCTGCTGGATGTGTAATGTTAGTATGCATATACAACAGAGTGTAAGCACCCTGAGAGAAAAGTTGGACATAAGAAGCATCAGATGTGGTGTGCAAGAGAGATGACTGTACTGGTTTGGTCATGTGTTGCATATAGATGAGGACAGCTGTGTGAAGTGTCACACCCTAATAGTGGAGGGAACCTGTGGAAGAGGTAGACTTAGGAAGACCTGGGATTAGGTGGTGAAGCACAACCTTCGAATGTTGGGCCACACAGAAGTGATCATAAGTGACCGAGACCTTTGGAGATATGCTGTGTTTGAGAAGATCCAGCAAGCCAAGTGAAGTTGTAACCATGGTCTGTGCCAGTGCAGCATAACCAGCCCATTTAAGAGTACCCTTCAATCATTGGGCAATAAACTGCGCTTGCGAAAACCTGTCGAGGCAAGTGAAATTGTTGTCATGGCCAATGACAGTGTCGCCTGATTGGCACCCATGACGGTAGCACGTAAAAAGTACCATTCGAGCATGGTCGATGCCAGTGCCGGCTGACTGGTCCCATGCCAGTGGCACATAAAAAGCACCATTCGAACGTGGTTGTTGCCAGTGCCACCTGACTGGCTCCTGTGCTGGTGGCACGTAAAAAGCACCCATTACACTCTCAGAGTGGTTGGCGTTAGGAAGAGCATCCAGCTGTAGAAACAGCTAAATCAGATTGGAACCTGGTGCAGCCATCTGGCTCGCCAGCCCTCAGTCAAACCGTCCAACCCATGCCAGCATGGAAAGTGGATGTTAAACAATGATGATGATGATGAGGAGGAGGAGGAGGAGGAAAAGGCCTCGCTCAATATGTAGAAATTGGGTGGGTATAAATATTCCATATGCTGCATTCATCCAAGAATGTAAGCTTCATATGTAATAGATGCACAGGAGCAAAATGTGTGAGCACTCCTAAAATTGAATCTCTTAACTACTTGGATGGCTCAATAGATATAATGGATAGCTTTTGTTACCTCAGCGGTTTAATGAGCAAGGGAGATGGTTGCTCTAAAAGTATAGCTGTTAGAGTAAGAACTGCTTGGAGAAAGTTCAGGGAGCTACTACCACTGTTGACAGCAAAGATCCTTTCCTTAAGAGTGAAGGGTAAATTGCATGATGCTTGTATTAGAACTGCAATGTTGTATGGTAGTGAGACATGAACCTTTATTGAAGAAGACCTGAGAAGACTGGAAACATTGCGAAGTAAAGTTTGTGTTTTTGTCCTCTTCATTGTTTAGTAGTAATTACAGAGAGAGATAGAATGATGTTGTAAGAGAATAGAATTAGAGCTAGTGAAAGTTGTAGGGTTGTGGGACGTTGTCTCACACTTGTTGACAGTAGACTTCATTTCTCCCTCTGATCAAGGTTCTAGCTGGTCAGCCAGACTTTGATCTCACTGAGTTGTCACTGAAGTGACTAACTCGTTGAGTCATCACCAAGTAACTGAACTATCGTTTTGCTTGGGGCTCTTGCTTTTATAACTATCCAGAAGGATAGACATATCATTCAGAACCATGAGCTTTGTTGGTGGTCTTGTTGTCTCTATTCTAGCTTTTGGTGAAGTAGAAGAGGTTATAAGGGTCAAGTAGTGAAGACATTATTTCGGCCTAGCTAAAGGCAATCTGGCAAATGTAAAATTGCTGTCAGAGAAAAAAACCATTGTTCCACTGTGAGAAAAGTTCTGTTGAACTGTTAATTTAAATTTGGCTATGGTGGATCGAATCCACTTCATGCCTGCAAGATCCTATACACACACACACATATATATATATATATATATATATATATATATGTCTGTGTGTGTGTGTATGTGTGTGTATTGAACAAGGAGATGGAATAAACAGGCTTCAATTGCAGATTACAACATTTGTTTCTGTCTGTGTGCATGCGGCATATATAAATAACACAGTAGATAAGTCAGGCCTCATGTACAAGAGAATGTATACAACAATGTGAAATAACGGACAGTCGTATAAGCAATAGTGTGTGTACAATATGTGAGTGTACAAGTGTGTGTGTGAGTGAGAGGAACACAGAACATAGACTGTAAAATGTCTTAAAACACTGAGATAGAGAAAAACCAGTTTGCATAAGAGTTACACAAGATATAGAATGTTCATATGCAGGAAGTTGTGGCCGAAGGAGCAGAGCTGTGGTATCACAATATATGTTGGGTGTCGATGCTGTGACCGGTTACCAGATACGGAATATTCTCGCAGGTTAGTTCTGACTGTTGCTCGTGGTGGGAATAATCCACTCATACAGTGTCGAGATAAAACTGTGGTTGATATTGGTGTGTACTCTGTGGTGGGGTTGCTGGCGACGACATTGTAGACAGTACACTGTGGGTGAAGACGTCGCGGGAAACTGGCTGCAGCTGTGTTCTGTATGTGTGGTCAGCAACCAGACATGTGAGAAGTCTGAAATCGAAGATGACTGGCGTCATTGGTGCGGGCTTATTTATAGGTGAAATAGGGCTCACCGGAAACCCAGAGAAACTCTCTCTCACGTGACCTTATCTGAAGGCCACGATTGGACGGAATGCACCCTGGCGTGAGACAGAAATGGGGACAATTGCCGCGCATATAAGAACCGATCAGGGCGGTGGACAGAAGGGTCCAAGACAGCCGAAGGCTAGATGTTAGCCGTTTCGTTATCATTTGTGATTGAATGCCCGAGAGAGGTTTTGCTACACTATCATTGCTTCCTCTCCTATTCCTCCACCTTGGTCTAAATGCTTAAGTTACTCATTTTGTTGCCATGTAAAGTTATTGGTGACAGCAAAGACATTTATATGTAAATACCAATCCAAATGACACATATGAACATCAGTCTTTAAGAGCAGCAGCTGCCAGTAAGAAATTTCTCAGACTGTAATGATGCATCCAACCCATGCCAGCACGGAAATCAGATGTAAAATGATAGTGTTATACATACATACATACATACATACAGGTTCACACACACACACATGCACACACACTCGCGCACACACACACACGCACACGCACACACGCACACACGCACACACACACACACACACACACACACACATAATGATGATGATCATGATGGTAATGATGGTAAAGATGATGATTATGAACTAATACTTTGTTCAGCGGAATCATTACCGTGCCACGTAAAATGCTTAGCGACATTTCATCCGTCTTCACGTTCTGAGTTCAAATTCCGCTTAGGTGGACTTTGCCTTTCAATCTTTTGGGGGTCAATAAAATAGTTGTGCACTGCTGTCAATCTTAACACCAATCCTGAACTTGCTGACTTTGGGCCAAAATTTGAAGCCATTATTTAGCAGAATCGGTTGCATGCTGGACCAATGCTCAAGTAGCATTTCGTCCATCTTTATTTTTGAGTTCAAATTCCGTTGAGGTCAACTTTGCTTTTCATCCTTTCAAACAATAAATTGAACATCTTCCTCTTGCCCTCAAACTGCTGGCCTTGTGACTATTGTAGTACTAAAGGACTATTTCATTTAAATTATAGGTTATGGTGACCTAAAATTAGAATGGTTCAACTGAACCGATCATAATTATATTAAAAAGTTTAATTCAACTTATTAATTCATATTTTTATATTCTATGAATATTTTTTTCATACTGTGATAGTCGTATTTACCACATTGACTCACATTAGAACTGATATTAAAAGTAGTTCATTTTAAAAATTGAAAAGAGAAATTAAATTTGTAATTTTTCAAAAATAAACTAAATCAATCAAAAATTAAAGTCTTAAAAATTGTTGATGTAGGCTAAACTCAATACAGCTTTGATCAAGAAGAATAAAAATCCAAGTATTCTAGCAGAAACCATTCAATTATTTATTTTCTTGGCTTTTATCTTTTTCTTTACATTTGGTTTTTCCTTTTTATTCAGATGTAAGCTCAGGCCTAGGTGTGCAGCCACATGGTTTTGGGGTTCAATCCCACTGCATGATACAGTGGACAAGTGTCTTCTACTACGCCTTTATCTCAGATTTTTATTCCTTGATACTTAGTTGAGGGGGTGGGGTCTTGTCTTGTCTTGCAAGTTCATGGTGAGTGACCTCACCAATGCTCGTGTCGCATAAAACGCACCCAATACACTCTGTGAAGTGGTTGACATGTAGAACGACATCCAGTTGCTGAAGCCATTTGAAGCCTGAAGTCACGGCAAAGCAGATATTAGAACTTGGTGCAGCTCTCTGGCTTGTCTGTTCATGTCAAACTGTTCAGCCAATGGCACAATGGAAAATGGGGATGAGGATGATGATATATGTGTGCATATATATATATCATCATCATCATCATCATCGTTTAACGTTCACTTTCCATGCTAGCATGGGTTGGACGATTTGACTGAGGACTGGTGAACCAGATGGCTACACCAGGCTCCAATCTGATCTGGCAGAGTTTCTACAGCTGGATGCCCTTCCTAACGCCAACCACTCAGAGAGTGTAGTGGGTACTTTTTACGTGCCACCGGCACGAAGGCCAGTCAGGCGGTACTGGCAACGGCCACGCTCAAAATGGTGTATTTTATGTGCCACCCGCACAAGAGCCAGTCCAGGAGCACTGGCAACGATCTCTCTCGAAAGTCCTTACACATGCTGCGGGCACAAGTGCCAGAAAGTATGCGTATATGAATATTTATAAATCATCATCATCATTATCTAACGTCTGCCTTCCATGCTAGCATAGATTGGATGGTGTGACAGGAACTGGCCAGGTAGAAGACTACACCAAGGTACTGTGTATGTTTTGGCATGGTTTTTACGAGTGGATACCCTTCTCAACACCAAACACTCCACAGAATGGACTGAGTGCTTTTTATGTGACACTAGCACAGGAGAGGTCAGTTTTGGCATGGTTTTTTACAGCTGGGTGCCCTTCCAACTACGAACCTCTTTACAGTGTGGACTGGATGCTTTTTACAGTTCTTGGTAATTTCACCACCTGAAAATTCGAATCCAGGTAAAAAAATGTCACCGAAAGGCACAGGGTTTTGTCCAGGAGGCAGTGGGGTTCGAGAGGGTTTTGTCCTAGTGGAGTTTTGTCTGGATCCCATAAATTAATTGTGACTTTTTTTTCTAGCTAAAATTGTGACTTTATTACTGTAACTTTTTTTTATGGTAACTTTATTACTGGTCACCAAAAAATTTGCCCCTGGTAATTTCACCACTTGCAATTTTGCACCAAGTAATTTTGCCACTACTGCCCAAGCCCAAAATGTGAACTCTTTTGGAGTTTTTTTTTGGTCATTGAGGTTGTGAGAGCGTCAAATCTATGATGGTTTAGAACTTAGGAGATATATTTTGCAAATAAAAATATACCTATGATATTGCACGACTACCCTGAGTGTGTTATATATCCCAAGTACAGAATATACTTATGATGAAATTACAGGAATGAAAATACCAGAAGTTACCAGTGGCGAAATTTCCGATGGTGATTTTACTGGGAACAAAATTACCGGGGAAAAGAAATTTCTAGTGCTGAATTTACCAGTGGTGAAATTACCTATATTTGATTTTTATGTGGCACCAGCACTAGCACCAGCAGGGTCTCCAAGTAACTAGCAAGACAAGAAATTTTGAGAGGGGAAAGAGCATTGGAGGGTGAACTTGTGTCAGATGATGAAAGGCGATATACATCCATACATACATACATACATACATACATACATGATAATGATGGCTGTCCACTTGTGGCCGAGGAAGACCATTGCCGACCTTCAGGAACATTGTGCGCTCTAGGACTAACTTATATTTTGCATTTGCGGCTCTGTTGGTGGCTAATGAGCCCTGCTCTTGACAAGCATACACGACTGCAAACATTGCAGACCAAGCTTTCCCCATTCACTATACAAGCCGTGCGCTTTCGTGCAGCTCGCTTAAGTTCTTCATGCTGGATACGTGCTCTCTCAAAAGTGTTGATCCCCTCCTTAACCTGCTTCCTCCATCCGTGGTGATGACAGGCATTGCTCTCCCAGTCAGAGTCCTGCATATCACAAGCCTTTAATGAGGACTTGACACAGTCCTTAAAGCGCAGCCTTGGTTTCTGCTGGAGTCTCCTTCCATTCACAAGTTCTCCATATAGCATCTGCTTAGGAATCCTGCTATCCTTCATACATACATACATGTGTAAGATATCGTTTCTTGGTGTTATAGCTAAGAATTGAAAACTTGACCTAGATTTTCCTATGAGATTTTTTTCCCTATCTTTTGGTGTTAGTACTCAGAAATTTATGAGGTCACCTGTCAAACTTATCTTGGTTCCTTTGTTTAAGTTAGAATTCTATGGTCATTTTGGGGATATGATAGATAAGAAATATATATCCCTTTGTTCTTGAACATAATTTCATGCTTCACCATCTTGTCCCATGTATTTCAGGGTCTACCCCTTCCACAGGTTCCCTCCACAGTTAAGGATCAGCACTTCTTCACACAGCTGCCCTCGTCCATATGAATCACATGACCATACCAATGCAGCCATCTCTCTTGCACACCATATCAGATGCTTTTTGTACCCAAATTTTCTCTCAATACATTTACACTCTGTCATATATGCATACTGATGTTACCCATCCAGTGAAACATACTGGCTTCATTTCTTTCAAGCCTTTGCAGGTCCCCTGCAGTCACAGTCCATGATTCACTGTCATGTAGTATGAATGCTTGCACACAGGCATCATACAGTCTGCCTTTCATTCAGAGGGAGAAGCCCTTTGTTACCAACAAAGATAAGGGTATTCATGTTATATTTGACAGTTTGCATTAAAGGAAAACTAAACAATACCTCCTCCTCCTCCTCCTACTACTACTACTACTACTACTACTACTACTACTACCTCCTCCTCCTCCTCCTCCTACCCATCCTCTTCCTACCCCATCCTCCTTCCCTACCCCCTCCTCCTCCCCTCCTCCTCCCCTCCTCCTCCCCTCCTCCTCCCCTCCTCCTCCCCTCCTCCTCCCCTCCTCCTCCCCCCCTCCTCCCCTCCTCCTCCCCTCCTCCTCCTCCCCTCCTCCTCCTCCCCTCCTCCTCCTCCCATCCGCCTCCTCCCCTCCTCCTCCTCCTCCCCTCTTCATCCCCCTCCCCCCTCCTCATCCCCTCCCCCCCTCCCCCTCCTCATCCCCTCCTCCTCCTCCTCCTCCTCCCCTCCTCCTCCTCCTCCTCCTCCTCCTCCCCTCCTCCTCCTCCTCCTCCTCCTCCCCTCCTCCTCCTCCTCCCCCTCCTCCTCCTCCCCTCCTCCTCCTCCTCCCCTCCTCCTCCTCCTCCTCCTCCTCCTCCTACCCCATACTCCTCCTCCTACCCCATACTCCTCCTCCACACCTCCCCTCCTCCACACCCTCCCCTCCTCCACACCCTCCCCTCCTCCACACCTCCCCTCCTCCACACCTCCCCTCCTCCACACCTCCCCTCCTCCACACCTCCCCTCCTCCACACCTCCCCTCCTCCACACCTCCCCTCCTCCACACCTCCCCTCCTCCACACCTCCCCTCCTCCACACCTCCCCTCCTCCACACCCTCCCCTCCTCCACACCTCCCTCCTCCACACCTCCCTCCTCCACACCCTCCACACCCTCCCCTCCTCCCCTCCTCCCCCTCCCACCCTCATTTTATCCTCCTCCTTCCACCCACCCTTCACCCCTCCTCCTTCCACCCACCCTTCACCCCTCCCACCACCACCACCACCACCACCACCACCACCACCACCACCACCACCACCACCACAACCCCATCATCATCATCAGCATCATCATTTAATGTCCATTGTCCATGCTGGCATGGGTTGGATGGTTTGACCAGGGCTGGTAACCTGAGGGACTGCATCAGACTCCAGTCTGATTTAGCAGGTTTCTATGGTTGGATGCCCTTCCTAACATGCCAACCACTCCAAGAGTGTAATGGGTGCTTTTACATGCCACTGGCATGGGTGCCTTTTATGTGACACCAGCATCAACCACATTGCCTCCATGAGGCCCAATGTTTGAAAAGTGCTTTTTACATGCAACTGGCATGGGTGCCAATTACATGACACCGACAATGGTCACAACTACGATTTCACTTGGCTTGACAAGTCTTCTCAAACACGACATATTGCCAAGGGTCTCAGTCACTAGTTATTGGTTTCTGTGAGGTCCAATGTTCAAAGATCACACTTCACCACATTGTCCCATGTCTTCCAGGGTCTACCTCTACCACAAGTTTCCTCCACAATTAAAGAATGAAGTATTTAAAAAAATAAATAAATAAATAAAAATAAAAAACCGAACAAGATTATGATTGGGAGATGAGATAATAGTTTATTCAAAATGGTCACCCTAAGCTTTCACCACAGACTCAAAACGGCCCCAGAACTCAGTGCATATATTCCTCACTGTGTCCCTGAAATCTTTGAACACCTCTTTGATCTTGGCTGCCAGCTCAACCTTGGTTTGAAAGCATAGCAATTTGTGTCTCTGTCCACCACACTGCATTCATAGTAAAGCTGTGGGATTACAATTGGAGGAATTAAGAGGCTGGAAATTGGGGCTGGTGGGTTGTAGAAATTCTCTGAAAAAACACTTCTAACTCTTTTGGCAAGGAGCCACAAATCCTGCTGTCACAAATATGGCCTTTCAACAGCAACTCTCTCCAGCCAATGTTTGACCACTGTGGTATGACGTCAGCGACTGGGGTGCTGACCGGAACCTGGAGCTGACCGGAACCTGGAGCTGACTGGAACTGGAAGCTGACCGGGACTGGAAGCTGACCGGAACTGGAAGCTGACCGGAACTGGAATCTGACCGGAACTGGAAGCTGACCGGAAGGGGGAGAGGGGCAGAGGTAGCCACGATTGGGATTTCGTGCCTTTTCAAGTGGGGTCATTGCGACGCGAAGACGTGCGAGGCGATCGTCCAGGTGAGGGAGAGGCAGCTGCTATTTCTAGCGTTCTTCAGGTCGGGCCAGGCGCGAGAACAACAGGATACCACAGGGCAGGCTCGTGCAGCGGAAGGAAGATGAGGTAAGCCGATTACTTCTAATCACTCGCATACACCACAACCACAATCACCATTAGCTTCGCAAAAGCATCTGAATTGAGCCTAAGGCCCTGTTCAAAGATGTAGGGTGGCATGATGTCTCTCTCACTGAGACACACCAAATAACCACCACCACAGTTTGGGAGAACCTGGTTTTTCAACTGTCCGTGTCACATCACACAGTCTCTACAGTGTTCACAGAGCATTGAGCAGCAGTCATGATGTCGGCATTTTGATACCCAGCACAAATCACCATGAGACAGGCAACTCTTTTGCAATATCCAAGTAGCTTCCAGTCTGCCATCTTAAGTAACTGTTTCTTAATCTTCATGCTCTCCAACACCATTGACTTTTCAGCAATATGTCAGACTGTTCCTGAAAAAGGACAAAAATTTGGGGGTTTTGTGTGTGTGTGGGGGATGGTGGTGAAGATAATGCACATGGTTTCTTTCTTTCTTTCTTTCTTTCTTTACTTATCGAACGCCATAACGGGCAAACTAATTAAAAAATTGGAATTATCCACATGACATTTTAAAATTCAATCTAGAACAATTCAGAGGAAAATGTAATTCTCACCAGCAATATAAGCTCTTCAACCTGTAACTAGTTTCATAAGTGTCAGCGCACAAAACTCTCAGACCTTGAGTCGCCCTGTTGCGTCTGCTACAAGCTAAAAAACAAAAAAAAAAAGAAATATATATTTTTTTGGCTTTTGGTTATCCGCATATCAATTAAAATTACATTTATAAAATTCTAAATATATTTATATACATGTATTTTAATTATAATTCTAGCATATAGAGGCATCCACAAATTACCATTGGTTCAATAACAGAATTTCAAAAATATCTGAGGAGTTTTAGTTACATCTGAGTACAAATTCTTTGGCTAACTTTGCCTTTCATCCTTCTGGTATCAGTAGAATATATTACTGATCAAATGTTAAGGTTGTGAAACCTAGATATGATTCGAATTATAACAAGAAACAAAGCAAAAATGAAAGCGTCAATAAGTGATATTGTTTTTAGGTCATGCTAACCTATTTATTAAATTGTAATATCAAATAATCCTAAGGCCTGAAATTGTGAGGGACGGAGGTTCGTCAATTACAACGACCTCAGTGTTTAACTGGTACTTATTTTATCGACTTTGAAAGGATGAAAGGCTAAGTTGACTTTGGCTGGATTTGAATTCTGAATGTAAAAACAGAAGACATGCCATGAAGCGTTTTTGTCTGGTGTGTTAGTGATTCTGCTAGCTTGACACTTTGAAAATTATAGAATAGTAAATGACTTCACAGAGTAATACAATAAGACTGGCGTCTGTTGGAGAGATGATAATGACCTGAACAACAACAACAACAACTCACAATCTTAGGACAGCTGCTGCTCCTGCTGGAGGGAATTTTGGAGCATTAAAAAGATTCTACAAAAAAAAGTCACCGAAAAAAATTTCACATTTTATTTAAAAACAATATAAATAATTAAAGTCATCATCATCGTTTAACGTCCGCTCATTTATTAACTGTCAAAACATGACTTGTATACAATTTATATTTGATGGCATCACACATGTGAAAAGACAACCTTTTATTCAATTTCATAAGCAAAAGACAAAGAAATAGAAGTCATTTATTTATTAAACAATACTTGACGTGTACAGACTGAAAACACCTTACATTGTATCGTACTATTACAAATACATTCGGTATTTTTAAGGTTGATGACTAAAGACGATTATTCCAGCCAACACTACAAAGAAATTCTGCCAGTCATATGGTGGTTCTCCTGTCGAGAAACACAGGTTTTTCAGTGACTTTTCCCATTTTTTTCATTCACCAGAAAGTCCTAAACAAGTGAGAAGCCACTTAATGTTAGAAAAACGAAAAGTAAAAAAATTAAGATGAAAGGGATGAACTTATCCTCAGACTTGACAGAGTTCAGGCCATAAGAAGGGGGAAAAACAATGGAGAATGCTAGAAATAGCAGCTGCCTCTCCCTCACCTGGACAATCACCTCGCACGTCCTCGCGTCGCAACAACCCTGCTCAAAAAAGGGCCCGAAATCCCAATCGAGGCTCCCTCTGCCCCTCTTCCTCTTCCGGTCAGTTCCCAGTTCCGGTCAGCTCACGGTTCTAGTCAGCGGTCAGCTCCCCAGTTGCTGATGTCATACCACAATAGAAGAGAGTCACAAAGTCTGGGTGTTTAAGGCAAAAAAGCCACAACTGTAGCAAGACTTCCTTATTTGGGGAAGCACAACAGCTTTTGAATGAAGACACTGTGAGTGTCAATATGACAAGGGTTGCAGAGTCAAAGCAAGGAAGGGACCAATCAAATTAGAGACTTCTGAACCCAGTCGAGGAGATCCAAATGATAAGATGATGCATCTGCTCAAATATGACAATAGTATTCCATACAAGGATGAATTGTAGACTTGTAAAGATACAAAATGGCCTTGGGTATGAAGTAGTCCTTTGACCTATCAAATGACTCAACCTTATGGGAAGCAGACCTAGTAATTGACTTTATGTAATGTGGTGTTATGGGCTGTGATGAGCTATGTGGTGTTGGTGGAGAGGATTGCAGATGAGGCAAACGGAAGTGAAGACTGCAGGGGTCAGTGGAAGAGCCATGGGGACATGTGTGGGCACAAAGCACAAAGCACACGGCGCAGTTGGATGAGAGATGGCGAGTGTGGAAGGACTTGTTTTTTTCTTGACAGTGATTGCTCATCCCACTTCGGTCAACAGGTAGGGTCTCTGTATTTCTTTCTCCCTTTTGCTTCTTTTTCTGTTGTCTTTTTCCTCCATCACACAACAAGCTATTTCAGCCCATAACAACAAAACAAAAAAAAAAAAACTCCATCACATTACATGTAAGAACCCCAAGAAAGATCAGTTGAGAATTTAAGACAAAGCAATTTCAAAAAAGACCTTTCCTGAAATTGTTTGACTGTCTTGTCATGTGAAACCTCACACTTATAACCCATGCATATGAGAGGAAGAAAGAGATCCCAGTTCTTACTGAAAGACAATTAGTTTGGTCTTGTCAGGGTTGACCACTTCCCACCCCATTTCTTAACAACTTGCAGACCCACCCTCAAGACAAGCTGGAGAAATATTTAGGTGACCGAGTTTGTAGTGAAGGAGGTAGTTCTGACAGCATAGCTCCTGGAATAAGAACAGGCTGGGCTACCTTTGCTGGTAACAAAGGACCTCTCCCACAGAGTGAAAGCAGACTGTATGATGCTTATGTATGAACAGCTATGCTACATGGCAGTAGGACATGGACTGTGACTACTGAGGACATGCAAAGGCTTGAAGGAAATGAAACTAACATTCTGCACTGGATGGGTAATGTCAGTGTGCATATATGACAGAGTGTAAATGTTTTGAGAAAAAATTTGGGTTTAAGAGGCATCCGTTGTAGTGTGTATGAGAGAAGACTGTGTTAGCGTGGTCATACGATGTGTATGGATGAGGACAGCTACATAAAGAAGTGCTGATCTCAAATTGTGGAGGGAACATGTGGAAGGGTAAACCTGAGGAAGATGTGGGATGATGTGGTGAGAAAGGATAATTCACCTTTGGAAACATGGGTGTTTTGCTCAACATCCTTAAACAACCCTTATTTAGGGCCCTTTTGAGTGGATTGGGCTACACGACTTGAAGTAAAAATTCTAACTGGGCCCCACCTGCAAGGTCATACGCAGTTTATCTTGATATGAGATCATCATGTCATGCAAATATGGTTGTGATGCATGTGCCTGGTGTACCCTTATCAGATGGGTAGTCATGATGGATATTTTGGGCTTCGTATATTTTACCCCAGTGTCACTTTGATGGCATGCACTGCTCTCTTACTCAATAATAATAATAATAATAATAATAATAATAATAATGACAACAACAACAATAATAATAATAACAATAATGATGATGATGATGATGATGATGATGATGATGATGATGATGATGATGATGATGATGATGATGATGATGGCTTCAAATTTTGGCTCAAGGCCTTCAAGTTTGAGTTGGGGGATAAATCAATTACATTGACCCCAGTGTTCAACTGGTACATAATTTATTGATCCTGAAAAGATGAGAGGCAAAGTCGACCTCGGGGGAATTTGAACTCAAAATGTAAAGGCAGAGGAAATACCACTAAGCATTTTACTTGGTGTGCTAATAATTCTAGAAGCTTTGCCACCTTAAAACCTTCAATGATAATAATAATAATGATAATAATAATAATGATAATAATAATAATGATAATAATAATAATAATAATAATAAATCCAGAACAAAATTAAAAAGAAGAGAAAAGATTTATCGATTCTCAACGAAATTAGTAAACAATCAACACTACTAAGTAACAAGAAGAAAACAAAAATACTGTACAAATACAGCATTACAGAAAAAGACTTACCTGAGGCAACAGAAAAACTAAAGCAAGATATCCTTGCCAAAGCACAAAGGATCCGCCGGTATGAGAAACGCCAACGTTTCTTTGAACAAAACAAACAGTTCAAATCCAACCCCAAAAAACTCTACCAAGAACTGGGTAAAAATAAAATAGACATTACTTCAGCACCAACAGCAGAAGAACTAGAGAAATTCTGGAAACAAATATGGTCGGTGAAGCAACAACCCCAGAAAAGGACCATTAAAACAACGAACTTAGCACCTGAGCAACTCTGGGCCCCTATAACAACTGAAGAGGTCACCCAGACACTGCAAAGACTAAGCAACTGGAAGGCACCTGGACACGACAAGATCCCCAATTTCTGGTTAAAACACCTGCCAGGAATGCATAAAAAGCTGGCAGAAAACTTTAACAACATACTAGCAGATCCAGAGACAATGGCTGAATGGCTCACAAAAGGGAAAACCATCTTAATCCTCAAATCCACAGAAACGGAGAAACCACAAAACTATAGACCTATAACCTGTCTCCCTACGATCTACAAAGCCTTTACTGCAATAATATCGCAAAGATTGAGTAAACACCTGGAAAATAACAACCTGTTTCCAGAAGAGCAGAAGGGTTGCTGCAAGGGCTCATACGGCTGTAAAGATCAATTATTGATCAAAAAAGCTATAACTGAAGACAGCCGCAGAAAGAAGAAAGGCCTCAGTATGGCCTGGGTGGACTACCAAAAGGCTTTCGACAGTGTTCCCCACACGTAGATTCTGGAAACACTAGCCATAAACAAGGTGGCACCAATTATCATAAAACACATAGAGCACTCAATGAACAAATGGCAGACAGTGCTACAGCTCCAAACAAAAGAGGGACTTGTGAAAACGAAAGCCATCCCCATTAGAAGAGGAATATTCCAGGGAGACACGCTCTCTCCACTCCTGTTCTGTCTGGCACTCACACCTTTAACAGAATTGCTAAATAGAACTGGATGCGGTTACAAATGCTACGGAAAAACAGTCAGCCACCTTCTATATATGGATGACCTAAAATTATATGCAAAAAACGACAAAGAGCTAGAAACACTACTACAGACAGTAGACGGCTTTACCAAGGAAATAGATATGAAATTCGGATTAGAAAAATGTGCCAAAGCAACCCTGAAAAGAGGAAAATTAGTTAAAAGTAGCAATATAACACTAGATAAAGCCAATGAAATAAGAGAACTAGACGAAAGCCAACCATATAAATATTTAGGAGTCAATAAACTAGATAGGATACAACATACACAAATGAAAGAAAAAATAAAGAAAGAGTACTATAGACGAGTTAGATCAATACTAAAAACAGAGCTCAATGCTAAAAACAAGATAATGGGTATTAACACTTTAGCTGTCCCAGTTATAAGCTACAGCTACAATATCCTTAACTGGACACTAAACGAACTATGTAAAATAGACAGGAAAACAAGAAAAATAATGACAGGATATAGGATGCACCACCCAAAATCTGACATAGAAAGGCTATATATACAACGCACAGAAGGTGGCAGGGGTCTTATACAGCTAGAAAACTATTATAAAATAACCACCATAGGACTGCAAAAATACCTACTCCAGAAGCAAGGGAAACTAATACAAATAGCCACAAAACACGAGCAAAACAAAAAACTGTTTTCAGTATTTAAGGAAGCTGACAAATACAAACAAGAAATCAATCTACCTAACAAATACGAAGAAGAAGAAGAAGAAGAAGAAGAAACAACAAAAGCTATAAAACAAATGAAATCCAAACTAAAACTAGAACAGCAACGGACCATGATAAACGGACCATGATGGCAAGAAAAGCCCCTACATGGTAAATACTGGGCTAAACTAAATGCGAAAGAAATAGACAGAGAAAAATCCCAGCAATAGCTGAGAAGCTCAGGACTCAAAGCAGAGACTGAAGGATTTTTAATTGCTGCACAAGACCAGAGCCTCCCCACCAGAAATTACCAAAAACACATAATGAAAAGAAATATAACAAGTAACTGTAGAATATGTGGAGATGGACAAGAAACAATAAATCATATTATCTCTGGCTGCCCAGTCCTGGCTAAGAAGGAATATATTCACAGACACGACAGAGCTGGGACCTATATACACTGGAAACTATGCCAACACTATGGAATAACAACAGAAAAAAGATGGTATAAAGACACGCC
This sequence comes from Octopus bimaculoides, assembly GCF_046866305.1. NCBI lineage: Eukaryota > Metazoa > Mollusca > Cephalopoda > Octopoda > Octopodidae > Octopus > Octopus bimaculoides. The sequence continues at coordinate 47,502,463 of NC_142944.1, read as the reverse complement.
AGAAAAGGTCACAGAAAACGAGAAAGCAACCATACTCTGGGATATGCCAATACACACAGATAGAGAAATTAAGGCAAATAGACCAGATATAGTTGTCAAAGATCACGAAGAAAAAAAATGCTTTCTAATTGATGTATCAATACCAGCAGATGACAACGTTTCTCTAAAAGAAATAGAAAAACTTTCAAAATACAAAGACCTGGAAATAGAGATAATTCGAATGTGGAATCTAAAAACAGAAACAATTCCTATCATAGTAGGTGCCTTAGGTATAATAAAAAAATATTCAGACAAATACATAACAAAAACACCAGGACTTACAAATATATATAACATACAGAAAATTGCACTACTGGGTACTGCACACATTCTACGCAAAACACTTTCAATACAGTAAACATAAGAGCACCACAGCAAACCACAGCACATACCCAAGGTGCACAGAGCTGCGCTCGGGAGTGAAGTGAAAGCACGTTATAAAAATAAAACTACTGAACAATAATAATAATAATAATAATAATAATAATGATAATAGTAATGATAATAATAATGATAATCCTTTCTACTAAAGGCACAAGGCCTGAAATTTTGGGGGAGGAGCTAAGTCAGTTACATCGACCCCAGCACTCAACTGGTACTTAATTTATTGACTCCCAAAAAATGAAAGGTAAAGTTGACCATGGTGGTGTAGTAACGCCGTGCGCATGCGTATATCTCACGCATGCGTGGAATTCAACAACCAAGCTTTCCCGCTTTGATCGATCTCTTTCTTGCTGTCCAGCGATTGAGCAAGGACATGTCTAGCTGTCTCTCCATCTTTCGAACTCACACTAGACAGCTCACATCAATATACCAACGTCCCAACAACCATGTTCTCACACACCGAAGACGTCTCAACAAACAAGATTAAAGATGTATATTTTCCACCAGGAATAAATGTTGTTTGTGTTCATAGTCTGGAGTTCAGCGTTGCCATTAATTCCTTAATTTAATATAGGAAAGTCAGGTGTACATCTAATGATGTATAACCCACTTCTCTATAGTGGAATTTGAAATCAGAACGTAAAGACAGATGAAATGCAGCTAAGCATCTTGCCTGGCATAATAACAATTCTACCAGCTCACCGCCTTAATAATAATGATAATGATTATTGATCAATAAAGCCATAACTGAAGACAGCCGCAGAAAGAAGAAAGGCCTCAGTATGGCCTGGGTGGACTACCAAAAGGCTTTCGATAGTGTTCCCCACACGTGGATTCTGGAAACACTAGCCATAAACAAAGTGGCACCAATTATCATAAAACACATAGAGCACTCAATGAACAAATGGCAGACAGTGCTACAGCTCCAAACAAAAGAGGGACTTGTGAAAACGAAAGCCATCCCCATTAGAAGAGGAATATTCCAGGGAGACACGCTCTCTCCACTCCTGTTCTGCCTGGCACTCACACCTTTAACTGAATTGCTAAATAGAACTGGATGTGGTTACAAATGTTATGGGAAAACAGTCAGCCACCTTTTATATATGGATGACCTAAAATTATATGCTAAAAATGACAAAGAGCTGGAAACACTACTACAGACAGTACATGGCTTTACCAAGGAAATAGATATGAAATTCGGATTAGAAAAATGTGCCAAAGCAACCCTGAAAAGAGGAAAATTAGTTAAAAGTAGCAACATCACACTAGATAAACCTGTAAAAGTATAGGACAAGCTATTATTTCTAGTAAAGTAAAGAATAAGAAACTTTTTACTTAAAATATTGCTGCAAAGAATGCCAGTTCTTCTAATTTATCACTCTTTACAGTTCTCATCTTTGAAATTTATTGTACAAAACTTTTCAGCTAATTTGTAAGTTTGTCTAATTAGTCACTTTTTTCTGTATTTAAGGTAGTAAATTAGCCATATTGAACAAGTATAGTGTTATTTGTAAACAATAATAAAATAATTTTTAATATTCAAATTTTAATTTTAAATTTTAGCTGCAATATTTTAAGTAAAAAGTTTCTTATTCTTTTCTTTACTAAAAGTAATGACTTGTCCTGTACTTTTCCAGGTTTATAATCTTAATAGTATTACTTTTCATGCTTGCATTTTTCCATGTAATCCATGATTTTCCCAGGCATTGCTGTTATAAGATAATTAATAATGTGTCAATTAATAATTTAATTATAAAATACTGAAAGATAATATTTCAATTTTTCCATGTAAATGATGATGATATTTCAATTTTTTTCATGTTTAATTTAAATATATGTTGTGATTCAATCATTTGATATCCACATCAAATTAATAGCAGGGATTTTTACCTTCTTGTGGTTGCACCTGGCTCACCAAAAGTTACAAACAACAAGACCCCAAAACTATCAGTTACTAGGCTCACCTAGATTTGAGTTGGCAATAATAGCACTGACTGCTGCTAATCTGGATCATCATCATCATCATCATCATCATCATTGTTTAACGTCCGCTTTCCATGCTAGCATGGGTTGGATGATTTGACTGAGGACAGGTGAACCAGAAGGCTGCACCAGGCTCCAATCTGATCTGGCAGAGTTTCTACAGCTGGATGCCTTTCCTAACGCCACAGATATACACAAGTTAAAATTACGTACATCCCATTAATATAAATTTGAAAAATCGCTTTTAATTAATTTTGAAATTTAAAAAGTAAATTTGGAATATAAGCACTTTTAACCAGTGCCTTTTCTGGACAGCCTTACTACATGCCTTCAGGTCTGCCCATAGAGACACGGCCAAAAATGATTATATTCCTGCCCCAATAAATTTAGATGCATATATCTGAAGCATCTAATATATTAATGAACTAGCCTGATTAAATAATTAACTAAAAAGAAAAGGAAAAGCAAAAATAGCAGAAAGCAAATTAATTAAAGCTAAAAGAGAAAATTAATAATAAAGTTAAACTTACTCTAATTCAACAGCATATTAAAAATAACATTATTAAAAAAATGAAATATATGAAAGGTAAAGTCAACCTCAGTGAAATTTGAACTCAGAACAAAAAGACAGATGAACTACCACTATGCATTTTGCCCAGCGCACTAACATTTCTGCCAATTCACTGCTTTAGAATGTAAGCATTCATTTTAGGAATATATTCTTATCTTAACATTATTGGGGCGTTACTTCTTACTTCCTCACTTACTGACAATAAATTTCATCACATTTCTCCTCATAATATTTTTCTACTAATTTTTGTTCAATGTGACTAACGATTCTGAATTTGTCATGCATTTTTCTATCATTTAAGCCTAAGAAAAGTATACTTTTATTTGAAAACAAAAAGAATTATGTTAATTGAAGATGAATAGGTGCCTTACTGCCCACTTTTAGACCTGATATATTTTAATGTAACTTTTTACTACTAAACCAAATCTCAAACTATTTATGCCAAAGTGTAGCTGAGGATGTGTCCTCTTTGAAACTGTTAACAGTTTGCAATTTAGTTGAGAACTGAATTAGTGGTGAAGCTTGGAAGCTGCTGCAATTGGTGAATTGGTGGACTTAAGAATATATTCAACCACTACCGTGGTTGAATTATATATATATATATATATATATATATATATATATATATATATATATATTTATTTATTTATTCATAATTGGGATAAAGTCATTATCTAATAATTTATCAGTGGCCAGTGTACCAACAAAATCATATTGGTTAATTTATATTTAAGTCATCATCATCATCATCATCATCATTTAACGTCTGCTTTCCATGCTAGCATGGGTTGGATGATTTGACTGGGGACTGTCGAACCGGATGACTACACCAGACTCCAATCTGTTTTGGCAGAGTTTCTACAGCTGGATGCCCTTCCTAACGCCAACCACTCCGAGAGTGTAGTGGGTGCTTTTTACGTGCCACTGGCACGAGGGCCAGTCCAGCAGTACAGGCAACAGCCATGCTCAAATGGTGTCTTTTATGTGCCACCTGCACAGGAGTTAGTCCAATGTTTTGTTCACATGCCACCGGCACAAGTGCCAGTAAGGTGAAGATGGAAACGATCATGCTCAAATGGTGCTTTTTACATGCCACCGGCACAGAAGCGAGACAGCTGCTCTGGCAGTGATCCTGCTTGGATAGTGCTGTTAGTGCTCCACTGGCACAGGTGCCAGTCATCGAATTTGGTTCAGTTTCAATCGATCTCACTTGCCCCAACAGGTCTTCACAAGCTGAGTTTAGTGTCCAATGAAGGAAGGTTGGCATGGGTGCCAGTCATCAAATTTGGTTCAATTTTGATTTCACTTGCCTTAACAGGTCTTCGCAAGTAAGGTTTTGTGTCAAAAGAAGGAAAAGTATGCATAAGTAGGCTGGCTACACCCCTGGTAAAGGCCACGGGTTATGGTTTCACTTGTCTTGCCGGATCTTCTCATGTACAGCATATTTCCAAAGGTCTCGGTCACTAGTCATTGCCTTGGTGAGGCCTAATGTTCGAAAGTTGTGCTTCACCACCTCATCTCAGGTTTTCCTGGCTCTACCTCTTCCACAGGTACCCTCAACCGCTAGGCTGTGGCAATTTTTTACACAGCTATCCTCATTCATTCGTACTACATGACCATACCAGCGCAATCGTCTCTCTTAGACACCACAACTGATGCTTCTTAGGTCCAACTTTTCTCTCAAGGTATTTACACTCTGTCTAGTATGCACACTGGCATTACACATCCATCGGAGCATACTGGCTTCATTCCTTGCAAGCTTACACATGTCCTCAGCAGTTACGGCCCATGTTTCACTGCCATGTAGCATGGTTGTTCGTACGCATGCGTCATACAGTCTGCCTTTTACTCTGAGAGAGAGGCCCTTTGTCACCAGCAGAGGTAAGAGCTCTCTGAACTTTTCCCAGGCTATTCTTATTCTAGCAACTACACTTTTAGTGCACCCTCCCCCACTACTGACTTGGTCACCTAGGTAACGGAAGCTGTCAACTACTTCTAGATTTTCTCCCTGGAATGTGGCAGAAGTTGTTCTCTGCACATTTTCAGTGTTTATTGCTCCTGAGCATCTGCCACAGACAAAAACTATCTTGCTAGTTAGCCTTCCTTTGATATTGCTGCACCTCTTATGTGTCCATAGCTTACACTGGGTACATCTTATAGAGTTTCTACCTACGCCTTTTCTACAGATTGAAGGGGTTTGTGGTTTGTCTACCTTTCTACTTATTAGGACTTTGGTTTTAGCTAGGTTGACTCTAAGGCCCTTCGATTCTAGTCCTTGCTTCCACACCTGAAACTTCTCCTCTAGTTCTGATAGTGACTCAGCAATTAGTGCAAGGTCATCAGCATAGAGGAGCTCCCAAGGGCAACCTGTCTTGAATTCCTCTGTGATCACCTGGAGGACTATGATAAATAAGAGGGGGCTGAGGACGGAACCTTGGTGGACCCCTACCTCTACCCGGAATTCTTCACTGTACTCGTTGCCAACCCTCACCTTACTGACAACATCCCTGTACATGGCTCGCACAGCTCTCACTAACCATTCATCTATCCCTAGTTTCCTCATTGATCACTAGATAAGGGATCGGGAGACCCTGTCAAAAGCTTTCTCCATGTCAACGAAAGCCAGGTACAGAGGTTTATCTTTGGCTAGGTATTTCTCCTGTAGCTGTCTTACCAGAAATATAGCATCAGTGGTGCTTTTCCCTGACACCAACCCAAACTACATCTCATCTAAGCTGACTCTCTCCCTAATTAATTGGGCTATGACCCTCTCTGTGACCTTCATTACCTGATCCAACAGCTTGATACCTCTGTAATTATTTGTATCTAAAGCGTCACCTTTACCTTTGTAGCAATTGACTATGGAGCTGCTACACCAGTCATTGGGTATGACTCCTTCGTGTATCACCTGGTTAACTCTATGGGTGACAAGGCTATAGCTGACACTGTCAGATATTTTGAGCATCTCTGCACTGATTCCCGATGGGCCGGGGGCTTTCCCTGTCTTCATACTCTTGATTGCTTTATCTACCAAGGTACTGTCAATTAGGATACTCCATCTAAATTATCAAATGTTTTTTCTTGCAATGTATCTGTAGAGACAAAAACAAATAGTAGTCAGATGGTGCAATATCAGGAGAGTATGGTGGATGGGGTAAGAGATTCTTTGCTGTTGGCAATTTCCAGCCTTAATTCTTTGATTTTTTGGTTCAAATTAGCTGGCTGATGACAGTACACATCAGAATTAATGGTTTGGTTTTGTGGGAAAAGCTCATAAAAAATAATGCCACCAAACACAGAGCATAGCTTTTTTGATATGGATATTCATCCTTGGTTGCTATTTTGGGGGATCCTTATGTCAACTCCAGGATCTTTTTTGCACTATGTTTTTGTACACAATCCATTTCTCATCTCCAGTCACCATCTGTTTCAAAAAAGGCATGCTTTCATTCCGTTTCAAAATCATATCACAAACGGAATACCAGTCCAAGCAATTCTTTTCTGGGAGTTTGTGAGAGACCCATACATTATAGGGAGAAATGTGTCTTAGGTGCATTAGGTACACATGAGCTGTACTTTTAG
>NC_142944.1:47425904-47490904 GCF_046866305.1 Octopus bimaculoides | reverse complement strand
GGGGAATTGGTAGAGCTCCTTGCCGGCGTGGAAAGGGATGTCAAGTCGTCGACAAGCCTCTGACGTCGGACATCTATCAACAACTGGAAGTGATTTAAGAAATCCGCACCCAAAATAGGATGCGGAATGTCAGCTATGACAAAAACCCATTGAAAGTCTCTACGAAGACCGATGTCTAGGCGTAGAGAAAGCTGACCAAAAGTAGGAATCGGGGACGAGTCAACGGCGTGCAAAACAATCGCCGAGCGGCGAGGTTTGTCTACAGTAAGGCGTAGTGGCCAAATGCTACAACAGGAGCCAGTGTCAACCATGAAGAATTCCTTCGACACCTGGTCCTGAATGAATATTGCACGATTGAAAGTTGGTTGAGTGGAGGAAAGTGACGTGCTCATTTTCCCCTTTACTCGTTTCCCGATTGTTTGAAAGAACAAGGCTGAATACATCTTCGCGCCTTGTGTGCGAAGGTCTCATGGTACCAGCACATACCATTTTTAGGTCTGTTGGTTCCCCGATTTCGAGAAGTACTGCGAGAACGGGAGCTGCTCCGAGACTTCGAGCGAGAGCGGCAGAGGTTGTCTACGCGACGTGTGAGATTATCGATCCTGCGAAGAACGTCATCGCTGGACACAAAAGAGGACTGCCGTGGAGCATCTGTGGAGGACTCAGTACACTGCCAAACAGCGCGAGAAGGGTTTCCCGAGAATTCAAGGACTCTATCGGCCATTGTGGCCACTTGGTCCACAGTGTTTGACTCAAATGCCGTCGCTAGAATTGTTTGTACGTGCGACGGAAGACGAGAAAAAATATCTTGTGGAGAAGTGGAGCATCTGTTGACTCTCCGCTCAGATCTCGTAAATGTGTCAGAAATTCCGTGGGAGTCCTGTCACCGAGCTGTTCGTCTGCCATCAGCTCATTGAATCGGCTGGTGGCAGACCTGGTGGTCCTGCGTAGGATCTCGTTTTTCACCTCGTCATATGTGGCGTCGTCTTTTGGAGATGTGATTAGGTCTTTAGACGCTTTTGCAAGCGATGGAGGCAGATTGCAATAAAGCAACTTTAACCTCTTAGACGGCGAGATGTCGTAGACTTGGAAATAGGCCTCCAATTGAGCGAAATAGACATCGGTATTACCGATGAATGTGGGTAAACCATGCGACATGTTTACTGGGATGACTCCGACAAGGTAGGAAAAGGGAATGGAGAGGAACAATGAAAAACGAAGTCGTATGAAATATACGAGAGACCAAAGAGAAAATTCACCGCTAAAAGAAAAGACAATATTTTTCGTGTTCTTGTTTTGTGTTTTTGTAATTTACGGTGTGCACAAAAAAAAAAGAAAATTCGTAAAAAAAAACAATTGCGTTTGCCTTTTTTTTTCTTTTAGTGTGTATGTGTGTTGCTTTTGTGTACTGTATGCAGGAAAAAAAATATCACCCACCTTGTCGCGCTGAAAAGGAAATATAACGCAATAAAACAGGGCAGAAAATTAAATGTGTGCGAGTCTGTGTTTGTTTATAAGGCTGTCCTGCTAGACAAAGTCAAAAGCAACGTCTGTGGTGAAATATAGCGATTCAAAAGGAACCATGAAAAAGGCACGTGTAGTCGGGCGGAAAATTACTGCTCAGTTGTTTGTCTTGTCTCGCGGTCTAAGGCTACTGTGGAAAGCATGTGTGAGACAGGCGACGGCTTGTGTAGTATTGTGGTCGGTAGTTCAGAGTTTTCGGGCTGCATTTGTTCTTGATTAGGGGTCACCAGTTGTAGGGAAGTGGTTATACACCATTAGGTGTATTCCGATTCCGTACATTAAATTTCTTAAGGAAGAAAACGGAACGCAGACTCTAAACTAACAACACAACAATATTTTTATTACAGTAGAATTCTGCTCACACTAGGAGGGAATTCGGTAGCATGTCGCCCTTTGGTTAGACGAGACGCCGTCAATGAAGTTGCGTGGTTAGAAGTAATTTTTCTCCTCTCTGGTTGTCTATGTGGCTCCATTGTAGAGTTGTCGGAGTGCTGCTATTGTGACGTCTAGCTTCCACGAAGTTCAGTGAGCAAGGAGATCGAAATACGCGGGAACGCTTGGATATAGATGACTACGCATGCGCATGAGACTCTTCCTGTATTCCTTCCGGAACTAGTTCCTGCGCATGCGTGGATAAACTCTCAAGAAATGGCGACTGATATTAGGCGCCACTACAGCCTCATACACTGCAGTGGATTTCATGACAGTCTCTTTCAGACGACATCCACTAATTGTTTCGTCCTTACGGATGGTTTTCGACCAGAAATGGTCTTGCTGTCGATTGAACCCGTCTCACAGTAGCGTTTCATGACATCATAGACTGTTTTAGGATCAACACGAAACCTTGAAGCCACGTCTTTGGTGCTATATAGTCCTGCATTTTTCAGAGCTACAATCTCACTGTGCTTGTCAGCTGCCATATTAAAAACGTTTTACTCGCCGAATATAAACAAACAATGGAGTGTACGTGAACAATTGAATGTCAAAGAACGCATTTTAATTATTTTTTATGCAATGTCAAACTAAATTTAATAAAATAAACGTTTAAATAATCGGGAATTCTTTACGGTGCACCATGTATGTATGTAATTTCTGTCTGTCTGTCTGTGTATGTCTATGTATGTATGTATGTATGTATGTATGTATGTATGTATGTATGTATGTATGTATGTATGTCTATTCATGCTTGTATGTATATGTGTATATATATGAGTATGTATGTATATAACATAATATATGCATACATATGCATATATATATATATATATATATATATATATATATATTTGTGGAGGCGCAATGGCCCAGTGGTTAGGGCAGCGGACTCGCGGTCATAGGATTGCGGTTTCGATTCCCAGACCGGGCGTTGTGAGTGTTTATTGAGCGAAAAACCCCTAAAGTTCCACGAGGCTCCGGCAGGGGATGGTGGCGAACCCTGCTGCACTCTTCCACCACAGCTTTCTCTCACTCTTACTTCCTGTTTCTGTTGTGCCTGTAATTCAAAGGGTCAGCCTTGTCATACTATGTCACGCTGAATATCCCCGAGAACTACGTTAAGGGTACACGTGTCTGTGGAGTGCTCAGCCACTTGCACGTTAATTTCACGAGCAGGCTGTTCCGTTGATTGGATCAACTGGAACCCTCGACGTTGTAAGCGACGGAGTGCCAACAACAACAACAATATATATATTTATATATGTATATAACATAATATATGCATACATATGCATATGTATAATATATATATTTATATATCTATACACATAGATAGCTACATACATACATTCATACACGTATATACATACGCATACATACATACATACATACATTTGTACACATATACGTATATACGAACATACATACATACACATTTGTATATATGCAATTATGTCACATGAGAATCCTAGGACAACCGGCAAGACCCCCCCTCCCCACACACACACAGTCCTCTTCCCCAAGAACTATGAACGGATCAATAGAATGAAGGTAATCCAATAATGTTGGGGTACGACGCATATCGGCGTCGGTGAAATGTCGCCAGTTGTGTGGTTTCAGACGCATCGCTTGAGTAGCAGACAGAGGAAGAGTTGCTGTTCTCAATATCGAACGAGAAGGATAAATCTAGACAGCTATTGTTGTTGTTGTTGTTTCTTTATTTCATCCATCCATCTTCATCTTCTCATCTATTTCTGTTCTAAACAGCTGCTCGGTCATCATTAAATTTGATGAAATAAACGCACTACATATATATGTAAATATATATATAGATATATATATGCATGTGTGTGTGTGTGTGTGTGCGTGTGTGTGTGTGTCTGTTTGTGTTTGTGAATGTGTATGTATGCGCGAATGTGCGTGTGTGTATGTGTGTGTGTGTGTGTGTGTGTGTGAGAGAGAGAGAGAGAGAGAGAGAGAGAGAGAGAGACAGACAGACAGACAGACAGACAGACAGATCGCTTGCAGATTCATCTTCTTGGCAAGTGTTCCGTCAAATATTTCAAGACCTTCCTTGGCAGTAACGCTTGGCAGTTGCAGTCGTGCTGTGTTGCCATCGCTTCTAACCGCAACAAGGGAAATAAATAGGCTCTCAAGAGAAGAGTAATGTCCCTTGATTATAATTTACTTTTTGTTTTCCGATTAGACTTATTATCAAAGATGTACATAAGGTGGATACATCCCTTTTTAGGGCTACACAGAAAGGCAATGCTCGTGTTTTTGATATTCTGCGTTCATTGTATCATCTGTAGGAGTAACGTTTCCTTAGGCTACTGAAAATCTTTATTTCGTCTTATTTTATTTTTTCTGCGTTGTTGCTTATTTTGTAACAGAATTATTTTTTACTGGTCTATTTCACACACACACACACACACACACACACACACACACACACACACACACACACACACACACACACACACACACAAAGTTGGCAGAAGAAAAAAGAAAAGGAAGATAGCAGAAGCTTAGAAGAACTGGCTTTAACTGACAAGAAGTGCGTCTATATAGACTCTAAGTTCTAACGGCAGCTCTTGCGAAGTGTCTTCTGAAATAAGATGTTCAGATGAAGATCATCTTGTAGAAAGAATGGCAGGTTTCACATTATTCTGGGCTGGGAAGCTGAAGGGAGAGAAAAGGGAAGGTGGTGTTGGGTTTGAAATTAGAAGTGATTTACTAAAAGACCTAGAACAACCACAAAGCATAAATATGCGCATAATGAAATTCCGGATTCTTCTTTCTTGTGGATGCTTTGTAACTGTTTACCCTGTCTATGCTCCTACACTTTCAGCTAGTGAGGAAAATATCCATGCATTTTATGAGGAGCTTAGAAGAAGTATTCTGTTAGTTCCTTTGAATGAGAAGTTGGTTGTGCTTGGTGACTTTAATGCACGTGTTGGTACAAACTATGGCGCTTGGAATGTACTTGGGCGTTATGGAATAGGAAAGGTGAACAACAAAGGGATACTTCTTCTACAAATGTGCTCTAAGCTAGGGTTGATTGTTGGGAATACTTTCTTTCACCATAAAATAAAACAAAGTTACCTGGATTTACTCAAGATCAAAGCAAGGTCACATGACTGACTTTGTATTAACTCGGAAAGCTGACTTACAAGATTTGTGTAGTCACATGGTATTTTGATGAGCTGATTATGATACTGATCACAAAATGGCTACAGCTAAGTTCAAGTTAAGGGTTTGCAAGAAGATTCGTAGTGCAGCTGTAGAGTACCAAAGGAAATTGATGGAGAGCAGTTAAAACAACCACAAGTTTTGCAGTTATCTCAGAAGAGATGCAACAATGTTCATTTTGAAGGTTCATGGCAATATTTCCGTGATGGAATATATAAAATGAGATCAGAGGTGTTAGGTTTCAAGAGGAGACAACATCGAGACTGGTTTGATTCCAATGATAGCAACAAAGAGGTTCACTCATGAAAAGCTCCTTGACCCAAACGTTAAGGACGACGTGCAACTAGAAAAGTTGTGAAAGTCTCAGAAAGCAGACTTGCAAAAAGAACTCAGGAGGCTTAAAGACACTTGGCAGATAAGTTTGTCTGAGGAAGTACAGGCAGCCTATGATAGGAAAGACATTAAAAGTTTCAATAGTTTATTGCGGCAAGCTTTTGGACCGCAATATTCATCATCGTATGTTCCCTTGAAATCAAAAGATGGAAAGGAGGTTATTAAAGATCCTCCTGGAATAATGAACAGATGGAGAGAACACTTTGCAGATCTTTTTCCACAATACTTCTGTAGTGAACATGGATATCATAAACAACATTCCACAAAGAGAGATAGTGAAATACATGAAAGATACACCTTCCATTGAAGAAGTAAATCTGACACTATATAAACTGAGATCAGGTAAAGTTCCTGGATTGGATGGTATTCCAGCTGAATTTCTGAAAGCAGGCGAGTATCATATTTCATCTGAAATCCATAGCTTGATAACTCGAGTTTGGAATGAATCTGTGCCACAAGAATGGATAAATGGCATTCTAATCTCTGTATACAAGGGTAAGGGCCCGAAAGCAGGGAGTGGTAATTCTAGAGGGAAGATACTTTCAAGGATCATGCTAGATCGCCTCGTTGAAAATGTGGGGATTCCTGAAGAACAGTGTGGTTTCAGACCTGAGTAAGGAATAATGGACATGATATTTTCTGTGAGGCAGGTTCAAGAGTAATGCTTAGAGGAACAAATGCCATTATACCAGGTCTTCATAGATTTAACTAAGGCATTTGACACAGTAAACAGGGAGGCACTGTGGATTGTTTTGTGTAAACTTGGTTGCCCAACACATTTTGTGAGCATCTTTAAGGAACTACACAGAAGCATGACAACTCAGGTAGTCTTTAATGGTGAGCTATCTCATGAATTTTCGGTGGACAACGGTGTCAAACAGGGAGACATTCCTGCCCCTACGCTTTTCTCTATTTATTTTGCTGCATTACTTCGGTATGCTTTCAAGGATTGCAACAAGGGAATCGGAATCAAATTTAGGACATCTGGTCGTATTTTTAATTTGACCCGGTTTAACTGCAAATCAAAGACTTTCAAAATACTTGTTAGAGAGTTTCAATGGACAGATTTTCCACTACATGTGTACATTTCGGACTCACAATTAGTTTCGGGAAAACCAAAGTAATGTTTACTCCCGTGCCAGGACAAACATTTTTTGGAATGGAGCAAGGTTAGAAGTCGGTGACACCTTTGTTTACCTAGGAAGCACACTGTTAAGAGATGATAATCTTGATGCAGAGATATACTATCGAATAGAGAAGGGAAGTGTTGCTTTTGGAAAGCTTGAAAAGCGAGTATGGGCAGATAGAGGTATTTCCCTGCTGACAAAAATTAATGTCTATAAAGCGTGTGTATTATTTGCACTTCTTTATTCGAGTGAGAAATGGACCACTTATAAGCATCACATAAAAGTGCTGGAGAGATTTCATCAAATGTGCCTCAGACGTATCTTAGGAGTCAAGTGGGAATATTTCATACCAGATACAGATGTTTTGCGCATGACACGTTGCAGCTCAATTGAACAACATGTTATCTTGGCTTAAATGAGATGGACTGGACATGTTATTAGAATGAAAGACGAGTGCTTGCCTAAGCGCCTTTTTTATTGTGAGCACAACTCTGGTAAGCGACCACAACGTAAGCCGAGGAAAAGGTATAAAAACTGTGTGAAGGAAAACCCGAAAAAACTAGATATGAACAAAAGTGATTGGGAAAATGATGTTCTAGATTGGAACAAGTGGAGAGGTGCTGTTAGGACTGGTTGTAATGCCTGGGAGGAAAAGATGATTCAGCACTCTGAACTTAAAAGGACCTGTCGCAAAGGAACAATTAGAACTGCAATCAACAGTAAACATTGGATATGTATTATATGTGACTGTGTTCTGTTGTCAAAAGCAGGATGCGTGAACCACATGAAGTCACATGAAAATCGTAATACCCAGATAGGTAATGATCTTGGACACCAACCACCTCTTACAACTTGTGTCATATGTCAAAAAACTTGTAAGACAATATCTGGACTTAAAAGACATATGCTTGTTCACAAAAACATTTTTTCAGAATCAGATTCCAAAGGGCAAAGATATAGAAGAAACTTAAATAATATCTGTCACTTGTGTTTTAAACACTGTCAGTCAGCAGCTGGTCTTAAAAGTCATCTAAGGGCTCATCAACGGAGTGATTGTACTGTGAGATGGGGTGTGGTGTGTGTGATGATGGAACGGCTACCATCTCTCAAAATGAAGCAATCATATATATATATATATATATATATATATACATATATATTTATTTCTTTATTGCCCACAGGGGGCAAAACATAGAGGGGGACAAGCAAGGACAGACAAAGGGTTAAAGTCGATCACATCGACCCCAGTGCATAACTGGTACTTATTTAATCGACCCCGAAAGGATGAAAGGCAAAGTCGACCTCGGCGGAGTTTGAACTCAGAACGTAACGGCAGACGAAATACCGCTAAGCATTTCGCCCGGCATGCTAACGATTCAATAATTATATCATTAATGATACACACAATGATAAAGGTTTCTGGTTGAGGCTGGAGGCCATAAATCTTTGAGGGGAGGGGCGTTAAGCTGATACTATTGATTCCAACATTTGATTAGTACTTTATTTTACGATATTTTATTGTAAGGTATCACTCGTAAAGTGTCAAAAGCTGTTGAGAGTTGAAATATTTTCTGGTCCTTGGTAGAAGGGTCAATTTTGTGTATACGATCGTATCTATATAAAGGATGTGCTTTCGTTATGTGAGACTGTGAATACACTAGCTGTGTACCACTCATTTTTAATGGGAATGTAGTGCGGTAAGATGTTGCTTTTTGATGCGAGCAGTGGGTGAATTTATTTTGCTGTTAAGGGAGAAAAGGTTGGTATGGCTCCAATGAAGGATGATCTCAACGTCTCCTTTTATGGAATCAGTGCAAGTTTGGTGCCTGGCTCGGTTGCGAGTGAATGATGCTTGATTTGGGAAACGTTAGATTTTCTATGTAACTTTTTCTGTCTAACGTTTCTCTCTAACGATAGAAATGAGGCGTCGTGTCATTTGCAGAAAAGAAGGTGGCATAAGAGAAGACGTGGTGGCAAGTAGGTCGCTGATGTATGGAAGGGAGAGATGTATAGAAGAGAAGGGGATAAAATCAAACTTTGGGAACACGGGACTTGATTGAGAACGAGGCAGAAAGAGATTCGTCACTACATGCTACACTGGTACTATCTGATAAGAAGCTAATCCAAAAGACGAGAGACGTATGGAGATCCCAAGACAAGAATTTTTTGTTAGACACGGTCGAAAGGTTTGCTGAATATAGGGTAATAACTTTAATTTTACTGAAATAAGGTGAAAGCCAACTAGTGACATAAAAAAAGTAGGCTTCTGTGGGAGTGACATTGGGTGTCACTGGGAAGAGAGAGAAGGAGAACGAGAGATAGATAGGTAGATAGATAGATAGATAGATAGATAGACAGAAATATAGATAGATAAATAGATAGATAGATAGATAGATAGAGAGAGAGAGAGAGAGAGAGAGAGAGAGAGAGAGAGAGAGAGAGAGAGAGAGAGAGAATTAGAAAAACAGAGACGGGATGACAGCGACAGAGAGGGAAAAAACTGAGTGTGTATGTGTGAGTTTGAAAGAGACACACATACAGACTAAGTACATAAACACACACACTCAAAGCTAGACAAACATTCGCAAACAACGTTATATGTGGTATTGTGATTGTAACAACAGTGATAAGTATAAGCAGAATATCGAACATCTAATGAAGAATCTATTTTGTTTTATAATAAATGACTTGAAAAGATGTTCGGAAATTTTGATAGCAACAGACATTATCTTTCATTCATTTAAATACTTACCATGTTTATAACTATATTTTCTTGACATACGAATGATTATAACTTGAGGAAGCAATATTTCGTTTTCATCATCTTTATTACTTTCTCATTATTTATAATAAAATATATTATTGAATGTATTGCGAGTGAGGTAGATGTTTCTGGTTGGAACCCCCAGGTTTTCTCTCCTGAAATCGCTTGGTTAAGAGTTCATCCGGGTACAGGAATGCTACCGGACACCTTGTAACTATGTTATGCTACCAACCAGCATGTTACATTGGGTGTTTAAGAACTCAAAGGTGCATAAAACATCCCACAAACATCAAAAACAAGCTGAAGATGACTGTCACTTCACACTAGTCTTCAGATGTCTGGGTACGCCCCCTGGCGCACACATTCCCTAGCCTCAAATCACCGCGAAAGGTTGAAAGAGACTGAAGAGTTTTCAAACCAAATCTCCCAAGAAAAACGTCAACGATATTGTGACGTCATAAAGAGAATATAAGAAAATTTGAACAATGATTCATAAATCGATTTCACACACACACACACGCACACGCACACATAGATACTCTTTCTGTCTCTTCTCTCTCTCTCTCTCCCCCTCTCTCTCTCTCTCTCTCTCTCTCTTTCTTTCTCTATCTCCCTACACACATGCACACATAAGCATAGGCACAAACACAATGATACATATATTACACAGGCATACAAATATTTTACACACACGCACACACACACACGCACACACACACACACACACACACACACACACACACACACACACACACACACACACACACACACACACACACACACATATATATATATATATAGAGAGAGAGAGAGAGAGAGTGAGAGAGAGATAGAGATTATATATATGTATATATATGTATGTATTAATCGATTTCACACACATACACAAACATACACAGATACAAAAACACACACACCTACACACACACGCACACATAACCTTGTGTGTACATAATATATGTATATATATATATATGTATACATGCGTATGTATGTACTTACTTCTGTAAGTTGTATGTATGTCTGTATACATATATATATATATGTATGCATGCATGCATGTATGTATGTATGTATGTATGTATGTATGCATGTATGCATGCGTACATGCATGTATGTATGTATGTATGTATGTATGTATGTATGTATGCATATATGTATGTATGTATGTATGTATGTATGTATGTATGTATGTCTTAATCGATGTAGGGGATTGGAGAAGATAAATCCAATCTACACTAATAAACTTGACCGATTGAGTATCGTCTGCTTTATCTCATCTCTACAATCCGTGTATTTAGGTGAAGCGAAATAACTGATTTTTTTAATTCACCATTAAAGGTACAGACAAAGAGAGAGCAGACAAAGGGGTCGCGGGATCGAATGAGATGACAAGATTAAAAATTTATGATGATGTATAAAAATCGGATGATGATGGAGTGAAGGACGGGTGCGACCCCACAAACCACGTTTCTCCACTGAACCCTTAAAGAGACTTTTATGTTCTCCCTGAATCAGGCACATTCACTCACAACATGAGTGGTCCCTTTTTTCAATCTTTTCTCATATGTACTGAGTGGCAAGTTTACTAAACCGAGGCTGGAGATGAAACCTGTCACTAAACCTTTCATGCGTGTCTTCCACTCCACCTCATTTTGCCACAGCCACTTCCTTCCCTTCCCTCTTCAGAGAAGGCGGTGGAACATCTTTATTACAGATGCGGAAGACGGTTGTATCTTCCCAAACGTGATAGCAGTTGTTCAACATAAAGCTACAATTCCGAAAGTTTCGGACACTGCACAATTGCGTGCAGAACAGTTTCACTGCTCTGCGCGCATCCAGGGCAAACCTACCCCAAGATCTTATTAGATCGAATCATACCCCACCACCTCTCTCTCTCTCTCTCTCTCTCTGTCTTTCTCTCATCAACTTGTTTAGTTTGCTTTGGTCTGAGCTCAAACGCCAAGAAGCGTCCCTTGTATCAGACGAAGGTGTATGTTTTAAACTAAACCTTATGAGTTTCCACGTGGGCGAAATTATTGGCTGTCTCGAAAGAAGTGTCACTCTCTCTAGAGTAGATATTCAATGACGTTAAATAGCCATAACACGGGTTTCTCCGCATGTTCTTTGTCCATCGGTCTGCTTGCCTGCCTGCCTGCCTGCACACATGTATGTACGTACACACACACACAAACATATATATTCTTTTCTTTTATTTGTTTCAGTCATTTGACTGCGGCCATGCTGGAGCACCGCCTTAATAAGGTTCTAGTCGAAGAAATCGACCCCAGGACTTATTCTTTGTAAGCCTAGTACTTATTCTACCGGCCACTTCTGCCGAACCGCTAAGGTACGGAGACCTAAACACACCAGCAGCGTTTGTTAGGGGATAGCGGGGGAACAGACACAGACACCAAAACAAACACACACCTAAATATATCCAGGATATATAATTCTTAGTAGTTAATTGTTTATTTGTTTGATTAACTTCTCTGTAGGTTGATTGTCTTTTTTTTTGTTGTTTTTTTGTATTTATAAACTGTGAATTGTTACTTGAATTAACGCTGAAGAGAATTTATATATTTTTCTGTTTTTGATCGTTCTGGCGTTCGGTTAATTTCTTTCTATCATAATTTAATTGTTTGCTCCTTTCTGGGTTATTGTAAAGGTTTTTATATTTTTGTTGGTAGAACCCATTCATCCCAATAATGAATTCCCGAGGAAAAGCCTAATTTGTGATTTCAAAACGATTGTATTTCGTTTTGTTTTGAATTAATTAGGCTTGGAAACAAATTGTAGAGTTTTTATTGGATATTTGTATCAACTTGGAATGAAGTAACGTCTACACTTCTATTTCTCCTTTCCTTATTATACTATATATGTGCGTGTACACTGTATTTTAACGTCTATAACGAACCCTTTTTTTTTGTCAAAAATGAGGTGAAAAAATATGGGAGTTTCTTATACATGGATAGTATTATAATCCCTTACAAAACATTTTTTCTAAATTTTAAGCTATCCCCCCCAAATTAGGGGGTTCCTTAAACACGTTAAAATAGGGAATATACGACTGGCATCTTTCAGTTTGCGTCTACCAAATCCACTCACAAGGCTTTGGTCACCCCACTCCCCGGGACAATACGAAAAGATACTTGCCCAAGGTGCCACGCAGTAGGACTTGAACCCCCCGGAACCATGTGGTTGGAAGCAAGGTTCTTACTAAACAGCTACGCCTGCCCCTATATATATATATATATATATATATATATATATATATATATATACATACTTATATATATATATATGTATATGTATATGTGTGTATATATATATATATATATATATATATATATATATATATATATATATATATATATATATATATATATATATATATATATATATATACATACATATATACATACATACAGATATATTATGTAAATACCTATGATTATATGCGTGTGTGTGCGTGTGTGCATGTGTAAAATATTTGTATGCCTGTATAATATATGTATCTTTGTGTTTGTGCCTATGCTTATGTGTGTATGGAGAGAGAGAGAAGGTGAGACAGAAAAAGTATCTGTGTGTGTGTGTGTGTGTGTGTGTGAGAGAAATCGATTTATGAATCATTTGTTTAGTCCAAAGCAATTTCAAATTTTCTTATATTGTGTTTATGACGTCACAATATCGTTGAGGTTTTTTTTTCGGGAGATTTGGTTTGAAAACTCTTCAGTCTCTTTCAACCTTTCGCGGTGATTTGAGGCTAGGGAATGTGTGCGCCAGGGGACGTACCCAGACATCTAAAGACTAGTGTGAAGTGACAGTCATCTTCAGCTTGTTTTTGATGTTTGTGGGGTGTTTTATGCACCTTTGAGTTCTTAAACACCCAACGTAACATGCTGGTTGGTAGCATAACATAGTTACAAGGTGTCCGGTAGCATTCCTGTACCTGGATGAACTCTTAACCAGGCGATTTCAAGAGAGAAAACCTGGGGGTTCCAACCAGAAACATCTACCTCACTGGTGAATACATTCAATAATATATTTTATTATAAATAGTGAGAAAGTAAAGAATGTGACGTTAAGTAATAAAGATGATGAAAACGAAATATTGCTTCCTCAAGTTATAATCATTCGTATGTCAAGAAAATATAGTTATAAACATGGTAAGTATTTAAATAAATAAAAAAATAGTCTATTGCTATTAAACTGTTTGAGCATTTTCTCAAGATATTTTTTATAATAAAGCAAGTAGATTCTTCATTAGATGTTCGATATTCTGCTTATACTTATCGTTATTGTTGCAATCATAATACCACATACATATGTCCTCAAAATTATTCATGCCCTTGTTAATTTTTGTGATTTAAAAAATTTTTGTGATGAAATGAATGCATAGTTTATGAGTTATATGTGACCAACAAGGGAAAAAATGATACACAATTCAAGAAATTCTTCATTTCAGGGGTATTTTATTCATAGATTTCCAAAAAATGCCATGTTCAAAATTATTCATTCCCTAAGTTTACAGAGTCTAATATCTTCATTTAATAGTCAATAGCATAGCCTTTGTTTTTATGACAGATTCTAGACGATTCTTGTATGTGTCCACAAGCATTCTCTGGGATGTTGCCCCACTCTTCCTTGGTGAAAGCCTCGAGCTGGATTAGGTTGGTCGGTTTCCTTGCCATCACTTTGGTCTTCAAGTCTCACCACAAGTTCTCGATCGGATTGAGGTCTGGACTCTGACTTCACTATTCTACGACGTTGACATCATTGTCTTTGAACCATTTCTTCACTATCTTGATGGTATGTTTCGGATCATTGTCCTGCTGGTACTTCCATTTGTGGCCGAGCTGGAGTTTCTCAGCAGATTTCTTCACGTTTTCATCGAGGATCCTAATGTAATCCTCCTTTCTCATGGTTCCTTGGACTTTGACAAGGTTCCCTGTGCCACTGGAAGAGAAGCATCCCCATAGTATTATGTTTCCACCACCATGCTTGTCGGTAGGCACAGTGTTCTTCGGCTTGTATGCTTCTCCTAGCTTCCTCTCATCAGATCACAGGATGGTTAACCAAAAGCTGGGATCTTGCTTCAGATGACCTCTAGTAAAGGCCAGACGAGCCTCCAGATGTTTTTTCCTGAGTAGCGGCGTCTACCGAGGCCTACGTCCATGGAGACCTCCTTATATGCAAAACTCGCTCAATGGTGGTTCATGAGACCTTCGTCCCTGCCTGGTCATGCGTTTCAATTATTTGGTTCGGGGGTTGTTGTTGACATTTCAGCAGATTTTCCTGACAAGTTTGGGAGACACCTTACGCTTCTTGCCACGCCCAGTGAGGGTTTTAGCAGTGTTGAATCTCTTGTGCTTGCTGATTATGCTCTGGACGGTTGCTACAGGGGCACCATATTGCTTTGGAATGGCCTTGTAACCCTTTCCTTCACTGTGGGTACGCACAAGACACTGAGCTCCTTGTTCTTGGCCATGAGGATCAGAAACTGAGAATGACCAGAACACTTTTCCTCTATTTCTACTTGACCCAGCTCGAGGCTTTCGCCAAGGAAGAGTAGACCATCCTCTCACAAGAGACATGCAGGAAACTTGTGGACGCGTACAAGAACTGTCTAGAAGCAGTCATAAAAAAGCAAAGGCAATGCTATTGACTATTAAAGAAAGATATTGGACTCAGTAAACTTAGGGTATGAATAATTTTGAACATGGCATTTTTTGAAAATCCATGAACAAAATATCCCTGAAATGAAGAATTTCTTGAATTGTATATTGTTGTTATTCTTTTACTTGTTGGTCACTGGTGCCAAGCTGTATCGGCCCCTTTGCTTTTCCCTTGGATAACACTGGTGGCGTGGAGAAGGGAGACCGGTATGCATGGGCGACTGCTGGTCTTACATAAATAATCTTGCCTGGATTTGTGCCTCGGAGAGTAACTTTCTAAGTGCAATCCCATGGTCATTCATGACCGAAGGGGTTTTTACTCTTTATCCTATGTACATATAATGGCGTGGAGAGGGGAGGCTGGTAAGCATGAACGACTGCTGGTCTTCCATAAATAGCCTTGCTCGGACTTGTGCCTCGAAGAGGAATTTTCTAGGTGCAATCCCATGGTCATTCATGACGGAAGGCAGGTCATTTTCAATTTCTTTTTTACACACGCACACACACACACACACACACACACACACACGTTATAATAAAAACAATTTTACATTAAACGGAAGGATCATTCAATGCTGTGTGTGTGTGTATGTGTATGTGTGTGTTTGTGTGTGTGTGTGTGTATGTGTGTGTGTGTGTGTGTGTACACGTTTATGAATTTGTGTTGCAAGATTCCTGATGTGAAACTGTGAGTTGAAACAGATATTGTATTTTGGGACGGTAATTTTTTTTCTTCTAATTAAAGACACACACTATATATTCGTTCTTCACTCGTTTATTACTGTTCTTATTTTAACTCATGTCCATTGGCCGCGACTTCTGGATACAGTATTCTAACAACCGTGTACGAACTGGCATTATCTTTCTTTTGTCTATGAACATGCTTCTCACTTCAATAGTTGTAGACTCTTTCACTTTCTTCTTATTGCCATCCTTATATGTACTCAACACACGCGTATACATCTATGCTTACACACACACACACACACACACACACACACACACACACACACACACACATTTTGTTCTTATGACGGCCTGTCTAAAATTTTGTATTCAAGGCGCACACACGGACACAGGTCATTACACCAATAAATGTTCTCTTAATCTTTCTTATGCGGTTGTGTCTCTTTTACATCTGGCACCTATATGTTCTATTCAGTTTCTCTTCATTGTAAGGGCTATGTGATCTGGTACGAGAGAGCCAGTCTCGTCACCTCACATCAGACCGTCCATTACACATCCATCCATCCATCCATCCATTTATCTATCTATCATATTTCTTTACTACCTACAAGGGGCAACACACAGAGGAGACAAACGAGGACAGACAAACATTCATCTGTCTATCTGTCTGTCTGTCTGTCTGTCTGTCTATCTATCTATCTATCTATTTATCTTGTGTTTTCTTGCCATTTGATTAAGACGATAAAAATTACAAATAAAATAATTCTATATTCAAGAGATGAGGAATTATGTACATTATTTACATTTGACGGATATTTGTCCTCATCTTATTTGTTGTTAACACAACAAACAAGATGAGGACAAATATCTGTCAAATGTAAACAATGTAAATGATGTAAAATAATCATTTTCCCCTTTAAAAAATCAAGTTGAGAATGTCGACACTTTGAAGAGTCATCGCAGGTACCGCTGAACGTCCTTTTCTTATTTACTTTTTCCTTCCCTTAATCATGCAACTTTTGGAGTGCCTTGAACTAAAAGATAGAAATTCTCCTTATATTCTTATGAAGTATATTTTAAATCACGGGTATCTAATTCTTTTTTCATAAAAGTGAAAATTACCATTTCATTTAAAATAAAATATTAATCTTTATTATCTTAATCAAAAGTTAAAAAAAACAAAACAGACTATCTCTATATAGGTGAAGATCAGTTGCATTGGGAAGAGTTGAATCTCATAGGAATGGAAAAACAACAAATGGGTTGTACTTTACAATAACTCCGTTACGAGCATTCAAATGCCACTGCAACGTTGAAATCGTTGCCTCAGTGAAGTCATTTAAGTATGTCGTCAAGTACACTCTGAAAAGAAATTACCAAGCTGCTATTTAATTAAACAGTTATAACGTAATGGGTAGGTATTTTGGATCATCCAAAGTAGTTGCATCCATTTTAGGATTTTCAATTCATGAAAGAGCACTTGCAATGGTGAGACTGCAATTTCATTTACTAGATGAACAAAGAATACTGTTCAGAAATAATGAGGATATCAATGAAATAATGAGGCTGTCAATGAACGACATATGACAGAATTCTTTTCATTGTGCATCAATGATGACTTTGATGAATATTACTTTATGCTGAAGTACCCACGTATTTCACTTGGAACAGTAGGAACAAAGGATAGCAAAGAAGAAAGCGAGGGAAAAAGTTGAAGGCCATTTGAACGTTTTCAAAGAAGAAACACTTCGTCGTGTTTATGTTGTCACACCAAAAGCAGAATAGTATTATTTAAGAATTTTATTGCATGAAGTTCGAAATAGTATTTTTTTTCTTCCCCGCTGAGCATCGACATTTTCAACATGGAATGATTGTGACCCAACGGATCACGGCGGGTACATCTAGTAATATATATATATATATATATATATATATATATATATATATATATATATATATATATGTATGTGTGTGTGTGTGTGTGTGTGTGTGTGTGTGTGTGCTTCACTGTGGTAGTCTCTCCGTCACCCTCCTCTCTCTGTTTGTCAGTGCGCATGTGTCTGTAACTGTTTCTGTCATTAGACTGCAGCGATGTAGGGGCACCGCCTTGAAAAATTTTAGCCCAATGATTCGATCCCAATGCGTGTTGCTTATTCAAAGTAGGATAATCACAGGCACACACACACACACACACACACACACACACACACACACACACACACACACACACACACACACACACACACACACAACGGGCTTCTTTCAGTTTCCGTCTGCCGAATCCACTCACAAGCATTCTGTCAGCTCTATACTACATAAGGAGACAATTGCTCAAGGGGCCACGGATTGGGGCTGAACCCGGAACCATGTGATTGAGAAGCAAACTTCTTAACACACTGCCATCGCCTGCACCCTATATAGATAGACAGATAAATGTATGTCTATGTGTGTGTGTGTGTGTGTGTGTGTGTGTGTGTGTCTGTTACTTGCGTGACAGTGTGTGTGCTCATATGTGTGTGTGTGTGTGTGTATGTGTGTGTGTAAGTATCCGTGTTCGTTTGATGTGAGTGCTATGTATTTGCTTTCCTACTTCCTCTCTTTCTCTCTCTGTCACTTCCGGTTTTATATAGTTTGTTTAAAGGCAATACTTCTCTCTCAAACGACTAACACTTGTTTTTACTTCACTCCCAGCACTTTTTTTTTCGTTTTGTTTTGTCTAAATAAACGGCACGCCGTTCTTTTTCCCATTATTATTATTGTTACTACTATTATTATTATTATTATTATTATTATTATTATTATTATTATTATTATTATTATTATTATTCCTTGGAGTCTTCCTCAATCGTTTACATATGCGTTTGGTTGGTTGTTTCAATGATCTATATTTATAGCGGTCCACATTCAACTTGAAACCGTTATTATATATATATATATATATTATATATATATATATATATACACACACACACACACACACACACACACACACACACACACACACACACACATATATATATACACACACACACATATATACACACACACACATATACTTTTTTATTTTTATTTTATCTATTCATTTTGATTTCTGGTTTAAATTTTTCAGGGGAATATAAATGTTGTCAAAGAAATCACGTTTCTCTACCCGCAACTATTTTGCCTACCCTAACTAACAAAGAACGAAGGATTAAAGTTTTAGGAGAAAAGAGGTTGTTAAACCCAATGATTTGATACTGTATTTTTATCGACACCGGAAACATGAATAGCGAGGTTGACCTTGATGAGATTTGAACTCGGATCGTAAAGAGGCATTTAAGTAAGAAGTGTAACGTGTTTAATCGACCGCCCCCCCCACCCTGATTCTAACACTTGGCACGCCACTTCCTTATGCATTTATAGTTTTCCTTTCTAATATAAACACAAAGCCACATATTTAGATGAAGGCTGGGACGTACTTTAATTTAATGACTTTCAAATCACGGTTAAACAATTGGATACCTTATTTCAAAACCGAAAAGTTAAAAGATGAAGTTTTCATTGACGAAGATTTGAACATTGAACAAAAATACGGGTTTCAAATTTTGGTACAAGTTCAGTGGGAGGAGTAAATTGATTAGATCGACTCTAGTCTTCAAATGGTATTTGTTTCATCAACCCCCGGAAGAATTACAGGTAAAGACGACCTCAGCAAAATTTGAACTCGGAACGTAAAGACGGACAAAATACTACAACTCATTTTACCCCCGGGGTGCTAACGATTCTGCCTGCTCATCTGCTTAATGAACTGGATGCAAATTTTGACAAAAGGCCAGCTATTTCGGTGGGAGGGTGAAAGTTGATTACATCGACTGGTACGCAACTGGTACTTAATTTATCGACCCGGAAAGAACGAAAGGCATAGTCGACCTCGGCGGAATTTGAAAACGTAAATATTAATATTCTTTTTTGCTCTAGGCACAAGGCCCGAAATTTTAGGGGAGGGTGCCAGTCGATTAGATTGACCCCAGTACGCAACTGGTACTTAATTTATCGACCCCGTAAGAACGAAAGGCATAGTCGACCTCGGCGGAATTTGAAAACGTAAATATTAATATTCTTTTTTGCTCTAGGCAAAAGGCCCAAAATTTTTGGGGAGGGGGCCAGTCGATTACATCGACCCCAGTACGCAACTGGTACTTAATTTATCGACCCCGTAAGAACGAAAGGGATTGTCGACCTCGGCGGAATTTGAAAACGTAAATATTAATTTTGGCAACCAGGAAAAACGATAATCGTCGTTTGACCTTCTGAGTTGCCCCCAAGCCATCTCAGTTTAGCACAGTGTTTTGATGATTGTATGTTACTGCTTTTCGTTGCATCTAACCTTTTTATCAGTGTATTTCCACTGAAATACATTGCTTTTGCTTTACTTAATTTTTTAAAGTAATTTTGTCATTATTAAGCAGGTGTTTGGAACTCAAAGTGACCAGTAAATTTTTAAAGGATGTTTTAATTTAGATCACTTTAACCTTTGTGGTACCGTAACTCTTTTGAAACATACTGTTTTTGCTTTAATTAATTGTGAAAATAATGAAGTATTTAGTCAAATAACTTTGTCATTATCAACTCTCTTACTCTTTTACTTGTTTCAGTCATATGACTGCGGCCATGCTGGAGCACCGCCTTTAGTCGAGCAAGTCTACCCCAGGACTTATTCTTTGGAAGCCTAGTACTTATTCTATCGGTGTCTTTTGCCGAACGGCTATGTTACGGGGACGTAAACACGCCAGCATCGGTTGTGAAGTGATGTTGTGGCGGGGGGGGGGACGACAAACACAGACACGTGACGGCTGGAAGTAGGTGCGGTTGTACCAAATAGACAGGCTGCGTTCTATGTCTTGACCACGAACTAAACGATAACATCAAAAACACCGATTTGCTTCGGTAATCTTTTACATGCTTCAGTCATTCTGACTGCGGCCAAGCTGGGGCACCGCCTTAAACGGCTTTAGTCGAACAAATCGACCCCCGGGACTTAATTCTATCGCTCTCTTTTACCAAACCGGTTGTCAAGCAGTGGTGGGCGACAAACACAGATATAAAGACACACACATATAAGTATATATATATATATATATATATATATATATATATATATAGAGAGAGAGAGAGAGAGAGAGAGGGAGAGAGAGAGAGAGAGATAGATAGATAAATAAATAGATAGATAGATAGATAGATAGATAGATAGATAGATAAATAGATAGATATTTACAATAAGTTTCTTTCAGTTTCCTTCTAACAAATCCACTCACAATGTTTTGGTCAGCCGGAGGCTATAACAGAAGACACTTGCCCAAGCTGCAACGCAGTGGGACTGAACCCGGAACCACAGTCACATTGAAGAAATCTAAATATCGTTGTTAAATGATCTATAATACGCTTCAAAGAATTGCGTAAAGTTTTAAGTATTTATTTATTTATTTTTGTGAATTTCATCCAACTCACAAGAACTCTTTTTCAGTTCCAATCGATCAAATGAGAAGAGTGAAGAAGACTGGAGAAAAAAGCCAAGTAATGTAGTGGCAGTGGTGGTGGTGATGGTGGCGGTGGCGGTGATTATGGTCGACGATAATTTTGTATTGTTGTTTGTGGTGGTATTGGCGATGGTGTGATGGTGAAGCTTGTGGACATTAAAGGCGTTGATGGCGATGTTGTTGTTGGTGATGGTGGTGGTGGTGAGAATGGAAGTTTTTAGAAATAACATGGAGGTAGTGGTGGTGGTAGTGTTGTTGTTGTTGTTGTTGTTGTTGTTGGTGGTGGTGGTGGTGAAGCTGGTGGACATTAAAGGCGTTGATGGCGATGTTGTTGTTGTTGTTGGTGGTGGTGGTGAGAATGGAGGTTGTGGAAGTAACATGGAGGCAGTGGTGGTGGTAGTATTACTGATGTTGTTGTTGTTGTTGGTGGTGGTGGTGGTGGAGGTAAACCGGGCCAAGGATTAAGTGATTAAACCTACTCATACCACTATCATCCCACACACAGACAAAAACAAAAAAAAAGCCACTTCCAGACGGTGTACCTCAAATGACACTCTTGTACCCTACACTTTGGTAGGAGATAACTTGCACCCCAACAAAATAATGCCCGGCAGTAAAAAGATCCACTACCCATAACCAAACCAAAAAAAGAAAAAAAAAACTTCATGAAACTACAAATCAAATTATTAATGGAACTCACAACCGTCATAGAATCCAAAAATAACTACGACCAAGGCTCTTGAAGTTTTTATGAATTGGCGAATTTTAAGGGATTCGTTGTCTGTCTTATGTTTCTATAATAGTAATTTCAATCCATATTCTACGTAGAAACATATTTGAATTTATTTTAATCCCTAGCATATATTTTACCCATTCTTTTTTATTATGGCCTTCTTTTATCCTTTCGATTTATTTTTATGTACTTTCAACGAAGATTAGGTCATATAATTGAGACGGTCTCTTTTTTTTACTTTCACATCTGTTTAACTGGAAACTTTGGACAATCTGGAAATAAAACCTTCACCTCTTCTCTCTCCCTCTCTCTTTCTATGCTCCATCTTCCTCTCTGTCTGCCGCGAGGTGTGTGACTATGTATGTATGTATGTATGTATGTATGTACACAAGCACACACACATACACGCACGCACGTACACACATATAAATATATACATTCATACATACATAAGCTTATACACGAACGTATAGACGAAACACACAGCATATATAATACAATCTGCAAGTTATGTGTGTATATATATATATATATATATATATATATATATATATATATATATATATATATATATATATAAGCGTATGCGCATGAGCGTTCGTGTGTGTGTGTGCGTGCGTGTGTAATTAATTAGCATTTAATCATCGGTTGCAACATACGGTCCTTGTGTCAATAGAGCTTTTGCATTGACTAAATGGCGGCTGAATTCATTGTAAATTCTGGTATCATAATTTCCTAATACTCTTACTGCCTCAGTGAATCTATTTAGAAATACGTAGTCGCTTCTGGTTATTGTCATCATATGTTACTTGAATAATTTTTTAACAAAAATGTATTTTCTTCTCATTGTCTGTTTCGCATATATTAACATATGTAAGGGAATAGTTTTATATATATATATATATATATATATATATATATATATATATATATATATATATATATATATATATATATATATATATATATATATATTTATATATATATATATATATATATATATGTATGTATATATATATATATATTTATATATATATATATATATATATATATATATGTATGTATATATATATATATATATATATATACATATATACATAGATAAATACATACATACATACATAAATACATACATACATACATACGTATATATGTGTGTGTATGTGTATACATGTATGATTTTTCTTTGAGTTTTATTTAAGTTCTTGAGAGAGTCCAAACTGGTTGCTAACAAAGCGACAAGATGTTTTGAGCTAAGAGAGTTCCCGGTGTTTGTGAAAATGTGATCGAGTTGTTGTGTTGGTTGAACTATCGATACATACACCCAAGTGTTTGCACCTATTCACATAAGAATCTCAGATGGAGAATTTTTGGAATGTCTTACAAATCTTTACTGTGCTACTAGTAGATTGGATTTGGGAAATCCACATGAGTTTCTTTTGCTCTGTCTCTTTTCCTTCTAAGTTTTTGTTCAAATTTCATGGTAATGCACTTATACTCTTCTATTCTTTGATTTGTTTCAGACATTTGACTGCGGCCATGCTGGAGCACCGTCTTTAGTCGAGCAAATCCGTCTACCAAATCCACTCACAAGGCTTTGGTCGGCCCCTAGGCTATATTAGAAGACACTTGCCCAAGGTACCACGCAGTGGGACTGAACCCGGAACCACGTGGTTCGTAAGCAAGCTATTTACCACACAGCCACTCCTACGCATTTTACTGTTCCTAAGTGGAACAGTAAAAATTATGCAAAACTTTTCTCAAGTTCTCCATGTAATATACACACATACGTGTACATACATATATACATGTATACATGCATACATACATACAAACATACATACATCTTTTATCTTTTTCTTCAGTCATTAAATGAATCGCCACCAATGCTTTTTATTTTTTTAAGCCTGTTCTTATTCTATCAGAATATTTTGCTGAACTGCTAAGTTACGGGGAAGTAAACACGTCAGTACCGGTGGTGGTGGGGACAACCACACACACACAAAAACACACACACACAAAAACACACACACACACAAACACACACACACAAAAACACACACACACATAGGACTGGCTTCTTTCAGTTTCCGTTTACCAAATTCACTCACAAGGCTTTGGTCAGCCCGAGATTAAAGTACAAGACACTAGCTCAAAGTGCAACACAGTGGGACTGAACCCGGAACCATGTGGTTGAGAAACAAGCTTCTTACCACACTCACACACACCAACGCATGCGCAGGCATAGCTACATAGAAACACACGCATTCACATACACACACATACACGTTCACACATACATACACACACACGTACATATATACATGCATACTTACATATATGCACACGTACACACATGCATGCATGCATCCATCTATTCATACACACGCATACACACACACATACATTCAACACAATTACATATATGAAGTTACTGTGAATAACAGTTGTGCATTCACAAGTATCCATTTAAAACTACTCTCCATGATTTTAAAGTATAAAATACAGATCTTCTAAAGCCAGCGCCATTACCAACCAGCTTTTTCTTAGTCTTTACAAGATTTTCTTTATCTGTTGCTATAAAATAGTTGTTTTTTTTTTATATAGAGGATGAAATTAATCGAATCTTAAAAGCCGTTACATCTTAGTAGCTTCAGCATCTGATATATCTGGTTGTCTAAAATATTTCTACCACGGATTTGAATTGTTATTCAAACCGTTGTAAATCTGATTAACTCTGTGAAAGGTACACATACGTGGTCAAAAGCAGTCATAGAAGGAAGAATAGACACGCTCATACATGCATACATATATGAATTTATTACATGTGTGTGTGTGTGTGTGTCTATGTGTATGTGTGTCTATGTGTGTGTGTGTGTGTGTGTGTCTATGTGTATGTGTGTCTATGTGTGTGTGTGTGTGTGTGTCTACATACACACACATATATATATACACACACATATATATTATGATTTATTACATGTATATATGTGTGTGTGTGTGTACGTGGGACCGTATATATATATATATATATATATATGTATGTATGTATGTGTGTGTGTGGGTGTGTGTGTGTGTGTGCGTGCGTGCGTGCGTGTGTGTGCGTGCGTGCGTGCGTGCGTGTGTGTGCGTGTGTGTATCTTTTTCAGTCATTAGACTGCAATTGTTTACTATGAAATATTCTGATGTGATTGTCTGTGTTTTTTAACACTAACCCATCTAGCATTTATCCAGTACTTATTATTATTATTATTATTATTATTATTATTATTATTTGAAACCTGGTACTTATTCTATCACACTCATTTTACCAAACTGCTAAGTTAAGAGGACATAAACAAATCAACACTGGTTGTCAAGCGGTGGTAGTGGACAAAGACAGAGAGAGAGAGAGGGAGAGATGTGTGTATATATATATATATATATATATAGTAAAGTCTATTTGCCAACGTCTACGCAAGACGGTGTTACTACTTTTTAGCGTCAGGAAAACATCTTTTCCAGCTGGTTACCGACATATGATATGCGTCCATATATTGTAAGCAAGAGAGTCTACCACTCCCTTTCTAGCCGTAGTGATACCTGTAGACCAATGGTTTCCGGGTAATTTCCCTTCCTCCGTACAGGACAACCGCCGGCTACAGATACCAGTCACTCGCTCTTGCTCACAGTATATACTTTTAATGCAACACACAGTCGCTGATCTCATAAGGAGAAAGACAACTAGTTTTAAATCTCTGAGCGAGAAATATGTAGTAACAGTATCGAACAGTAAAGTCTATTTGCAAATGCAACGTGGCAGTCCTACGCAGGACGATGTTATATATATATATATATATATGTGTGTGTGTGTGTGTGTGTGTGTGTGTGTGTGTATGTGTGTGTGTGTGTGTGTATCTCCAGAAGGATAGCTAAACTAAATAAAAATATCCGCAGACAAGAATAAAACATCGGAGATTAAGACAATATCATAAGGTGTGAGGTGAACAATTAGTACACACAACAATATATTAATTACATTCAACGGAAAAAAACTGATTAAAATCTATGGAATTTCCACCCCACCCCAAACTCTCTCTCTCTCTCTCTCTCTTTCTCAATGAAGAATTCTAATGCAGGAATGGGTATGAAATCTCCATTAGCGAAAAAGACAAATTTAGCAGTATTAGCCGCAAGCTTGTATAATTTTTTTCTTTCTTTTCACTAGAAATTGTTTAACAGAAAATGAATACAAATAATAGCTCCGAAAAAATAGCTCTTTCAATTAGAAGATGGCGATTATTTTTTAGTCTTAGATTTAGAATAAAAATCAATATTTTAAATACAATCAATATTCGATAAACATCAAGCAGAAGAATTCCACAAAAGCTGTGGAAACACTATATAACAAGAAGAGATCACGAAATGACTTAACAGTTGGATATTGGTACAAGATTTTGACTTTCTTCTGAAAACCAGTCACGTCTATATTTGCAAAGAAGTATGGGAATATGAATTCATATATGAAATTAATTTGCGATAACAGTCAAATATTATAATTCATATAAAAAACACTGACTTAGCCGAAAATAACAGGCCCGTCGGTAGTATATACTCGGTGTATAAAATATCTTCAGACGCGGTTTCAGTTCTTTTGTGATAACCGCAATCCTCGTCGGATCAAAGGTGTCAGGGTGTGTCTAACAACTTCTAATAAAACTGTGCTGTCTGTAGTAAAAACGAAGTTTACTGATGCCTTATGTGGAGGCGCAATGACCCAGTGGTTAGGGCAGTGGACTCGCAGTCGGAGGATCGCGGTTTCGATTCCCAGACCGGGCGTTGTGTGTGTTTATTGAACGAAAACACATAAAGCTCCACGACGCTCCGGCAAGGGGTGGTGGCGAACCCTGCTGTACTCTTTCGCTCCAACTTTCTCTCACTCTTTCTTCCTGTTTCTTGAGTAACGCTGCAATGGACTGGCGTCCCGTCCAGCTGGGGGGAACACATATGCCATAGAAACCAGGAAACCGGGCCCATGAGCCTGGCTAGGCTTTAAAAGGGCGCATAAATAAATAAAAAACTGATGCTTTATAACAGTATGACTTGTTGATAGAAAAACATTCGATTCTATTCCGCATCAATCTTTCTAAAACCACCCTAATTCGTAAAAATACCTTCTGCCGCTGAAGGGTTTGCAGTAACCAGTCGGAAGATTGTTGGCGACCTAGCGAACTCCTCTGGTGTACAATTGTTTACTATGAAATATTCTGATGTGATTGTCTGTGTTTTTTTAACACTAACCCCTCTAGCATTTATTTTAGAGAAAATTCTTATTTTATAGATTTAAACATCTATAGTGGACAAATATTTACAATGCCGAGAAACAGCTGGAAGTAATAGTAACACTTTTATAGGAAAGGAATCTAAGGAAAGAAAATGTCAAAATGTCAACATCCCGTGGTTGAACTTGAAAAAAAAAAACTGTAGGTGAAAACCAATACTTTTACTTCTCTCACTGTCTGTCTCATCTGTTTTACACACTGGAAACTTTAAATATGTAAGCATTTATGAAGATGCGTCATATTAAGTTATTGTAAACGAAAAGAAAGTGATCTAATAGATAAAGTATATTACACTGAATTGAAAAGAAAATTATCGCACTTGGAGTTTTCTACTTAGAACAAGATAATATACTGAAATGAATTTTTAATATTAATACTGGCAACAGCACAGACATTCGAGATAATTTAATGCTGTATGGAGAAAATTTACTCCAACGAAATTTAAAATCGAAAGATCGTATCATCAAATGGAAGTTTGCACAAGTTCTGTCTCAGAAGAAAAGAAAGAGGCATAAGATTAGTCTAAGAAAACTTTTGAGTACTGAATGGCATCATTCAGATGGCATCTACTAAACGAAAACACCAATAAGAAAAATATAAATAAACCAAATTCTCAAAAGAGGTAACAATCACCGAGAAGTAGCTACACCACAACGATGGTTCCCACCAAGTAAACATCACAACATTGGTGACCAATCACACTTGCGATATAGTATTTTAGCTGTAAAGTAAGGAAGGACCTAATTTTAGTTATAAAAGACACTAATGAACGTGGCTCCGTTGGAAGATATTGATGGTATATGTTTACGAATATTAGTGATCAAATTCTGAGTTACATGACGGAAACTGTATAGAAGTTGCTTGGCGGGATCATACCTATAATGCAAAGTTCCATCTTGTTCATATGTTTTGTGACTCTGATTCTACCTGGCACTCCCTTTAAGAGTTTACCTGTGTGTTGAAAACCAGACACTTATATGAAATTTTGATAAGCTGGACATTTCCTTATGGAACAATTCAGTACTGATCGTCGAAACGGACGGAGACTCTACCTTCTTTTAAATAACTTGCCGTTTTTTAAAATTGTGCGCCAATACCTTGGCCTCCATATCTCAATTTTTCAAATAACGGTTATATTGTCATCCCTAATAACACTGGTCAACAGCCAATTTTCACCAGGGATATTATAAAGTGTTTTTGATGTAGTTTTGTCCGCAGATTTCAAAAATGCAATCGGTGTCCTTCTATCAGGCACAGTTTTTTGATGAGATAAGAATGGTGTATAACTCCCATCAGCAGTATCGCTACACGTAAACGTCTTATACAGGTAAATTCTGACTTCTGTTTTATAACTATTTGTATTCATTTTGTAATTTTATGTTTTCATAATCTTTTCTTTTTATAAATTTTACTTTCTGCAAGAACAGTCCTGATATATTTTGTCATGTCTGTGGTTCATTTACCACCAAAGCTCAGCAACGTGCCATCACAAGTGAAATCAAGATCTACCAGTTATACTTTGGCTGCTCTCTCGGGATCATGATAAGAGTTGGTCCCCAAACAACATCTGCTCAGCTTGTTCAAATGGACTAAGGGATTGGTTAAATAAGAGGAAGAGAGCAATGCCATTTGCAATACCTATGATTTAGAGAGAGCCAAAGGATCATTTCATGGACTGTTATTTCTGCAACGTTAATGGAATCAGCAAGGAGACCAGTACCAAACAACAATGATGATCTTCCTATTCCAATACCACCAGAAAAAATGGCCTTCAGATGTCTGACGAAGATGTATTTCCCGAAGAAAATACTACTGCTGTGGAAGACACTGAAGTGAATGAAGATTTCACGATTGAAAATGAAGACGTACCACAGAAATTGTCTCAAGGAGAGTTAAATGATTTAGTTAGAGACTTGTCATTGTCGAAGGATAAAGCTGAACTATTAGCATCTCGCCTACAAGAAAAGTTTCTGCTTAAGAAAGATGTTTGTATTACTCATTTCAGGAAGAGAAATAGGGGTCTGACTTCATGCTTCTCTGTTGATGGACTACATTGTTTCAGTAATAACACTGATGAGTTATTTCGCTGTTTGTTCCAAGAGCATGTTCCAGCTGAATGGCGCTTATTCATTGCTTCATCTAAGAGAGGCCTCAAGGCAGTACTACTACACAATGGCAATAAGAAACCATCCATTCCCATAGGACATTCAGTGCACATGAAGGAGTGTGATGAAAACATGCAAGTACTCCTCTCAATGCCATAAAGTATACAAACTACAGCTGGAAAATATGTGGAAACTTGAAAGTGATTGGAATGTTGATGGGAATGCAATCTGGGTTCACGAAATATTGTTGCTTTTTATGCCTATGAGACAGTCATACAACTAACAAGCACTATGTGCAATCAGAGTGGCCTTTGCAAAAATCATATGAGCCGGGAGTTTCTAGCGTCCAAATTAAGCCACTTTTAAACCCAGAAAATGTTCTTCTTCCCCCTCTTCATATAAAGCTTGGCCTCATGAAACAATTCGTGAAGATACTTGCCAGGAAAAACTCAAAAGGTTTTGAATATGTGAAGGCCAAATTTCCAAAAATCACCGAGTCAAAACTGAAGGAGGGCGTATTCATAGGTCCGCAGATAAAAGAACTCCTGAAGGACAACCACTTCCTCACAGCACTGGATGAGATTGAGCTTAAAGCCTGGGAATCCTTCAAATGGCTCCGTGAAAATTTCCTAGGCAACAAGAGATCTCTATCGTTTAGAAATGGAGTGAAATGTCTTCTAGACTCCTACGCTGCAATGGGCTGTCAGATGTCACTAAAAGTTCATTTCCTTGATTCACATCTGAACTTTTTTGCAGAGAACCTTGGAGCAGTGTCTGATGAGCAAGGGGAACACTTTCATCAAGATATTGCATCGATGGAACAACGATATCAAGGATTTTGGAATGCAGGAATCTTAGCTGACTACTGTTGGATGTTATGCAGGGATGAACCTGAGACAAAACACCATAGAAAGTTCAAATCCCAAATATTTCAAGTTGTTATGCATTTGAGTGTACTGTAACTTATTTGTACACAATAATTTTAATTTTGTACAATAAAAAGTCATGAAATTATCATATCTTGTATTTAATATACTTTATATAGACATGTTTTATGTATCCTATAAGTTAAAACAGCAGGTATCATTAACATGAAAATGTGACCTGATAGAGGAAACTGGACTTCAAATTCGTAATCAGCATAAAAAAATAACCCAGAAAAGTCAATCAGCAACTCTGATGATTAAAAAAAGTTTCATTTTCTTGACCAGTGTAATTGTTTAATATTATCAAAGCAAAGCTCGTTATAATAATACCCCCAGTAACTTCTGCTTACTATACAACAAATTCCACGTCCTATTTTCGTTATCCTCCGAATGTTGATAGGGAGAAATTCCGAGTAACAGGTTCTTAATAAAATGCATACTCGTACTTTATTTGTGAGCGCTTCATTTCTTTCTCTTGCTTGCACATTAAATGCTTGCGTGCACGTGCGTATGTATATACACACACATACATACACACGCACGCACATTCATACACATACAAAACATACATACATACATACATGCAAACAAACATTCATACATGCATACACACTCACATACACGCACATGCCAGCAAATATATATGTAAATAGCTAGCTAGCTAGCTAGCTAGATAGATAGAGATGGATAGATAGATAGATAGATAGATAGAGATGGATAGATAGATAGATAGATAGATAGATAGATAGATAGATAGATAGATAGATAGATATAGATAGATGGATAGATAGACAGGCCTATCGGAAGACAGACAGACAGTGCGCTGGGCGAAATGCTTAGCGGTATTTCGTCTGCCGTTACGTTCTGAGTTCAAATTCCGCTAGGGTCGACTTTGCCTTTCATCCTTTCGGGGTCGATAAATTAAGTACCAGTTACGCACTGGGGCCGATATAATCGACTCAATCCCTTTGTCCTTGTTTGTCCCCTCTGTTTAGCCCCTTGTGGGCAATAAAGAAATAAGATACATTTATTTTATTAGCCACACAGGGTTCAACAAAGATGGGACAAATACAATGTAGAGCTTTTCTTTTTGGGAGGGGGAAGGAAAAAAAAAACAAAAAAAAACAATAGGGGTGTGTCGATCAAAAGGGATCGTAGGAAGGGAAAAAGGGGGGAGTTCGATCAAAAGGGATCGAGAAAAAAAACGCGATCAATAGGGATCGTGTATCACACAGTAATGTTCTCGTGTAAAAAGAGGGGAGGACAGTTTAGGTTTAGCCGTGGAAAGAAAAGCCTACGGAAAAGACCACGGTAGCCTTGGTCAATATTGTCATTACAGAAACTATAACAGTAAGTTACTCTCTTTTGCCTTTTTAATTTGTCTGGATTTTTTTTACTCTTTTATAGTGTTATGCTCAAGGTGGCTCCGTCATTCACACGTGCCATCCTTGCTACATTCACCCATCTTTTTTTGAAGCATTCACTAGACAAGACTTCCCTTTCAACTCTCACCTTCCTCTTCAGATGATACTTGAAGAAGTTGATGAGAGATTGCCCAGAGAGGAAAGTCTTTGTCTCTAGACCTTTCAGACGCATCCACCATACACATTCTTTCGCCATAGCCACAAGTACGATGAAAATAGCTCTTCCTTCCCGTTTAAAAGAAGGAGGCGCGACAATATTCACGATAGACTCGGCTGATAGACCGACTCGTCCCACATGCGATAGCAGTTGTTCGACGTAAGCCCACAGCTCGGAAATGGTGGGACACTGTACGAGTGCGTGCAGAACGGTTTCGTCGCTCCGCCTGCATCTCGGACAGGTCGGCCCCGTGTTTCTCGAGCCATGCCTGTAGAGCTTATCCCGAACGGGTAGAGCTTCTCGATAGCACTCCCAAGCCAGGGATCTCTGGAAGTTGTCCATAGGTCCCGGCCCGAAGGTCGTCTTAAACAGGCGGGTCAGGTATTCCTCGTCGACGCCCAGGTTCGCCCTGAGATCGTCGTCGTACCTTCCCTCCACTAATCCACTATAGAATGCGTTAGTTGTGATGCAGTCGCTCAAGGTTGACTCGGGGTGTTGGAGTTGCCGGAGAGCAACGCGACACTCGCGGTGCCATTCGCCCTTCCTCGGCCTCTTCTTGATCCACGACTGCAGTTCGGTCATGGAGACGAGCTGCGGGAAAGCGCGCCGCACAAACGGCGACCACACCTGTTCACCGTTGTCTACGTAGAGCCGGAGATGTTGCAGTCTCAGCGCGTGTCTGCGCATCATCAACCACGGCATGCCCAGTCCTCCTTTTAACGGGTGTTGGCAGCAAACGGATCGCCTAACCGTCGGAACGCTTCCTTTCCACAAGAAGCGGAAGAGGAAGCGCTCCAGCTTGATGATGGTAGGGTCGGGACAAGGAACGACGGTTAGGCAGTAGTAGATGACGGACGCGATGTACGTGTTCGCCACCTCCGCCCGACCTTTTAGGGACAGCTTAGCTAGATAGATAGATAGATAGATAGATAGATAGATAGATAGATAGATAGATAGATAGATATGCGATATGTGGATCCATCCATTTTTTACATTAAAACGATTTAGTTTGCTTAATCGTTCAAAGAGTTCTTTTGGAAAAGCAGAGAACAAGAGAGAAAGAGCCCACCACCACCACACCTTATCCAGATTTCCCTCCTTCCCTCCCCTCCAATTCCTCACCGCCAAAAAAGAAAAGGAAGCGAGAAGGAAAAGTAAATTGAGAACGACAAAAGAAAGCAAACAAATTAGGGAGTTTAGTTCAAAAGCACTGATTTTATTATTCACTTTCCAAATTACATACAAAGAGATATTCTTGATGTTTTCAACTTATGAGGAAAGTTTGTTTCTTTTTATTGTTTATTTATTTATTTATTGTTTCTTTCATTCTCTTACAGAATTAACGGATGGTAAGGGGAAGCGGTTTGAATGAAAGAAAATGAAATTCATTTATTGAGGAGTAAAGATTGAGTTTCATTAAGAAAATTCTTAGATGAATTCATAAAAAAAAATAACATCAAACAAGAAAAAAACATTAATAGACTATATATATATATATATATATATATATATATATATATCAGAAGAAACGGTGACATTATCGTCCCAGTTCCCTCATCCCTCTTCTAACTGATCCACCACGGTTAACAACAAACGCAAATTATAAAATAGTGTTTCAAAATGAATACAAAATACGAAAAAAAAAAAGGAACGATTACTAAAATAACGACAATACATGTATGTGTATGAGAGCGTGCGAGTGCATATGTTTGTTATATACAAAGACACACACACACACACACAAACATTTGTTCAGCTGTGTAAATCTTTATCTCTATATGTATGTATGTATGTATGTATGTATGTATGTATGTATGTATGTATGTATGTATGTATGTATGTATGTACGTACGTATGTATGTATGTATGTATGTATGTATGTATGTATGTATGTATGTATCTATCTATCTATCTATCTATCTATCTATCTATCTAACGTATTTCTCTCCAGTCTCATCCCTTTATATATATATGTGTGTGTGTTTGTATGTCTTTATATACGTATGTATATGTGTATATAGGCATACACATATATAATTATGTATTTTTATAGTGGGGTACTGGTAAAGTGCATGATATATGTGAAGATATTCTAGCCTGTATGGCTACACGTTTAAACAGATCCTCAAATATACGAAGTGCGTTCAAAACGTATCCGACTTTATTTTTTCCCGCCAAAACTAATGCTGCGGAGGCAAAATCCTTTGGGTGGAAGATGACGCCACCCTTCCTACGCATGCGTAATTGGTGACGAAGTGGGAATAAGCACATAACCAGTGCATTCCATTTAAAGGAGGATTTGTGATTACCATCACTGGTGGTGAGACATGGGTTTATCGTCTCCGCTCGATGCGTTTGGTCATTTTACGTGAAAAGATACGACGAGAACGCACTGCACGTATGTACTCTACACCTAACAGCCGGGAACCGACGTGGCCTACCGGCGCAAAACTTTTCACGCGTGCGCATGAAAGATGGCATCACCTCCCACCCAAAGGATTTTGACCATGAGACATTAGTTTTGATGGGAAGAAAATAAAGTCGGATATTTTTTGAACGATCGCATATATATGCGTATGAATGTGTATGTGTGTGTGTGTGTGTGTGTGTGTGTGTGTGTGTGTGTGTGTGTGTGTGTGTGTGTGTGTGTGTGTGTGTGCTAGGTGCATCCCAGAGGTTTCCATGTTTTACTCGAAGCAATTAAAAATCTCCACGACTCATAATTTTAGTATATCATTACTAAACATCTAAGAAGCTGACCTTCCAGATTGAAGGAGACGGCTGTAGCAGCACTTTGAACATATTCTACTAAACACTGTTTGTTACAGTTGACTAATTTGCAAAATGCAGTCTGGGTGTGAAGACAATTTGGGAGCTTACAAATGCAATAAAGTTTTGTGTTAAACTGGGTAAAAAGCGCTACAGAAACAGATGAAATGCTCCAGACTGTTTATAGATTAATTTGTATGGGCTGAACATCTGTTTTTCGCTGGCTCACAAGGTCAGGTAAATCAAATCCACGAGAAAGCTAATGATAATCTATTTTTTCTTCGATAGTCTGTGCATCATCTACATCTACTAGGTTTCCTCTGATTAGACGGTCAACAAAGAGTTCTATATGGATGTTTCGTCGCAAAAGGCCGGAGCTCTCTCACTCGGATCGGTGGCACAAGAGGCTAGGACAATACTCTTGTCCACACTTCGATCCTGGTAGCCAACTACTTGACAGAGATAGACATCAAAATTCTCCCTCACCCTCGTCACAGCCCAGACCTTGCTCCCTGTGACTTTTTGTTGTTCTTGAAGCTGAAAGAGATCCTCAGGAGCAGTCATTTTGAAGACATTGAGAAGATGAAGGAAGCTGCGCCAAGGATCCTGGACACCCTCACTCTGGAAGACTCCACACGGAGCCATCAGGAAGTAGCGCTGTAACACTTAAACAAATGCATTGATGTCAGAAGATTCTACTTTGAAGGGAATTACACTTTTGTAACTCTCTGAAAACAGTAAATGTCTCACATGAAAACATCTTAAACCTTTTGGAATGTATGTAGAAGTTACGTATTTTTCTTTTTTTGCGTCTCAGCCATGCAACTGCAGTCATGCTGGAGATCCACCATGACGTTTTATTCTTTACTCTTATGTAATTGGTTTCTTCTGCGTGGTGGGATTTATATCATCATTCTTTCCTGTGCTTTATTTTCCTGGGAGTTAGATCATTTTGTGTAGAAGGAAGTTTAACACCGCTTCCCTCGTCTGTGCTTCCATGTTCGTCAGACATTGTGGAAAGAGAAGTGTCCAATTCTTTCTTGAAGACAACCACATTCACATTCTGTTCTGTAGGTTTCTTAATTTTAATTTTAGCAGAACATTGAAGAATTGCGGGCCATTGAAGTTCAATCTATTGCAGTACCTGGTCTTCACTTTAGATGGAGCAGATTGTTCTACGCGATGGCCACCAATACGGGAATTTGCGTAACATCTGATGCCGAAGTTATGTACTAGCCCTTCCGGAATTTTCTACGTATAAATTATTTCAGATCTCACATCGATTTAGAGAGTGAAGTACATTTTTAGCTACTCACAGTCGTTCATCTGCTCCACTGAGGTAATCGTTTTAATATGGCACCGTGTATATATATGAAAATGTGTGTATGTATATTATATGTGTGTATGTATATTATATGTATGTATACGTACGTACACACATATACACACACAAACACATGCATACGTACACGAATGCACACAAGCTTACACACATTTGTAAATATACATCCAGAATATATGTAAGAGTTTGTAAGTATATTTTTATGTGTACACGTGTGTGTATATAAGTGTAGCATAGCAC
The DNA here is from genome assembly GCF_046866305.1 of Octopus bimaculoides. NCBI lineage: Eukaryota > Metazoa > Mollusca > Cephalopoda > Octopoda > Octopodidae > Octopus > Octopus bimaculoides. The sequence goes on along the minus strand of NC_142944.1, from coordinate 47,454,571 downwards.
GTGATGTAGTCTCTATACATAACATTCTTTGATGTTTATCCATTCCTGTGATAGTGTCGATTGCACGTCGATGCATGTGAATATATACATATATATCTCACGGTATCGACCAGATTATTGGATATCGTTATGCATCGCTGGTCACAATGCGCTTAGCAACTTTTTAGTTTTCAAATGACGCCACCTCGCTGACTAGGCGAACAGGCCAACATCCATCCTGATTGGAAGGCCATTCCGTCGCTGCTGGGTAAGCCATTTATGCATTCGTACACACACACACACACACACACACACACACACACACACACACACACACACACACACACACACACACACACACACACAGACACACACACACACACACACACACACACGCTAGTCTGAGTTTCCCAGCAACGGAGTTTTGTTTCGTGTTTTTTTTTTTTCGTTTTCAGGTTATTTTGCATGCTTTCAACAAATGTGACATCGAAATCACGCGTAAACGGTTCCTTTCCCCCCAGAAAAGGAAATATTTGGCTGCTGTTTCTTGCATGCCTTGCTACCACATAACAAGTATGTCGGGTCCTTTATCGCAAATAGCAGTTACGTAGTAGCAGGGCGTGTTAGAAATAGCAGCTAAATCTTTGGCGGTGAGATACGCTGAATGCACTCGAAAAAACCTAAGGAAAAAAATTCTTTCACACTGAGGTTACGAATGAGTCTTTTACGAAATATCTACCGTGTTTTTAACGTTATTTTCATTTTGAAATATGTTTTGAATATGTGAATAAATTTTTTGCAATGGTATTCATTTGAAAAAAAAAAAGAACATAAAAATATTGTCTGTTTAAATAAAGCTAAAATATAAATACATACTGTATAAACAACTTACATTTCTGAAATCACATTCACTTAAAAAATATTTCTGAATGATTAAAATATTGTATTTAACAAAAGTGAAAATAGAAACATTTAATGTAAAAAAAACAAAAAACAAATCGTATTTTTCCATTGTCAAATCACAGTCTAATTGAAACGTTAGAGTTTCTTCCCTTTCAGGATGAAGTTATATTCGGAACATTTTCCCCTTATGCACCGTTTTGGGTATTTATACCCCGAAACCCCGAATATCTCAATAACTACTGCTCCGGTTTACGCGAAACCTGTTTCATTCCGTTCGTATTAATATTTCAGAGTAAACTTAATTCATAGTATTTTCCCCATTATGCGCCAGTTTGGCTGGGTAACATTGCAAGCAAGCAAGCAAGATTCAAACTTACTTTCAATGTATTATCTATCTATCTATCTATCTATCTATATATATATATATATATATATATATATATATATATATATATATATATATATATATATATATATATATATATATATATATATATATACATATAGTATCGCTGGAAGATGATCAAGGATAGGAACATGAAATTCTTGGAACTGTAATCCTGCACTTGAAACATATGCATTCGCATCGAACTTTTATATTTGTGTGTGTGTGTGTGTGTGTGTGTGTGCGTGTGTGTGTGCGTGCGTGTGTGAGTGTGTGTTACCTGAAAAATTCTTCAGTTCTTCATACAAGAAGCGGCTGCACGTCATGGAAACTCTACATTAAAAGGTCTAAAGAAATAAATCAGCGAAGCGACTTAAATAGATAAAATGCTGCACAGCAAATTTGCATTGAGTCCTTCTTTTTCGGATCGCCACTCCGCAGCCTGCATAAGAGTGTGTGTACGCGGGAATGTGTAGATATTTGAGAATGAGTTTCTATGTGTGTGTGTGTGTGTGTGTGTGTGTGCGTGTGTGTGCGTGTGTGCGTGTGTGTGTGTGTGTGTGTGTGTATGTGTGTATTAGTAACAGAAGTGAGAAGGTCTTTGGAGAAAACTATAGCAATTTTAGACACAACTGTCATGTAAGTGACTTAAGAGGCTGAACCTAGAATAATGATGTCTTTTATACAAGAGTTCGGATTTCTCTTTTTTAATGCACGTCAGTTAATTGAAAATGACATGAACATTTATACATACATACATACATACATACATATATACGTACATAATACATACATGCACGCACACATACATACATATATACATACATACGTACGTACGTATGTATGTATATATGTATGTGTGTGTATGTATGTAAGTATATGTGTGTATATATATATATATATATATATATATATATATATATATATATATATATATATATATACATATACATATATATATATATATACAAACCTACGTACATATATATATATTTACATATTCACACATACATATATACATATATAAAATTCACACTCACATATACACACGTATACACACACACACACACACACACACACACACACACACACAAGTATATACACACACACAAGTACACACACACACAAGTACACACACATACATACACGCAGATATATATGGATACCTACATACGCACACGTACGTATATGTAAATATATATGGATTGATTGTTCCTAGTCGGGATATATATTTTTTTTCAGAAGAAGGTGGCGGAATGGAATAAACAAAGAAAACGAAAAAGAGGGCAAAAAATTTTTTTATGCTAGCTGAATAAACTAGGAAAGTGAGATGAAGTTAAGTTGTCAAAATAATAGCATTCGTTGACAGAGAGAGATAAAACAAGACCAAGGTGTAACCCGCGTCACATCACCAACCGACCCCAAACCCTTAACTCATCAATCTCACTCCCTCTGTCTCTGTCTCTCTCTCTCTCTCTGTCTCCACCAGCACCACCACCGCAACCACCGTCACCACCACCACCACCACCACCACCATCATCATCGTATAAAAGGAGTTAAAACAATGTGTATTTATGTGTATTTAAACAAAATTTAGTCCTGACATTTTTATCTCGGTAGCCATTTTAGTATATTTCTACTTCATTTGCAATCTTTTTGCGTTAAGATTTTTACGCATTACATCTTGATAAAAACCACAGAGACAATAAAAAAAGTTTTATTGGTTATTATTGCCCTTGTTATTTGTTTTTGCTTTTTTTAATGTTGTTTTCATGTTTTTCTTTACAATTAAGGTTCTTTCAATTTTTTCGTTTTCTTTTTATTTAAAAATTTTTTTTCTTCACATTATTAAGGGTCGATTCTGAGAATCTTTCACTTGTTCGTTCCATGCTGGGAATTTTCGAAACAAAGACGCATACAAAAATAGGAACGGGATGGGACAGGGAGAAGGGAAGAATGAAACAATCCCCGCCACCACCGTCACCACCACCACACATAAAATAAAACAAGGATATAAATAAAGAAAACGAAGACATAAATAAATAAATGAAGATAAATAAAGATAAATGGTGGAGCTAATGAAAACAATTCTTTGCTTTAAAATAGAAGTCTACTTTGGCAAAACATTGGAATATTACTGTTGCTAAACAAAAGTTTTTACGTTATTTATGAGTAGATTCTAAAAGGTAGCAGATTTCGAAAACCAACTGGCAAATACACACGAACACATTCACACACACACACACACACACACACACACACACACACACACACACACACACACACACACACACACACACACACACACACACACACACACACATACACACACACAAATACACACACACAACTGAAAATTTATACGCAAACAAGTACATAATCGACACACGTATGAACGCAAAGATATATACAGATATCAAATGAATATATATATATATATATATATATATATATATATATATATATATATATATATATATATGTGTGTGTGTGTATATATATATATATATATATATATATATATATTTCGTATGTGTATTTCGTGTGCAAGATTCTTGATGTGGATACGTGTGTTGAAAGAAATACAATTAAACCTTGGGAGAGGCATTATGCCGGTAATAAACACACGCACTGGTTCAGTCCTTTATTAATTTATATAGTTTTTTGTTAAATTATTTCATTGCACTCTTGCAATCTCTTCAGTAACTTGTCTCTCCACTTCCATTTATTTTGAATATATGATCTGGCGTTGTTTTGGCGTTGTTTCGAAACTGTTTGGTATGAGCATGTGAGTGTGTGCAAGCTCGTATGTGTGCACGCTCATATGTGTGCACGCACTTATGTGTTCGTGCTTATATGTAAGTATGTGCGTCCATATGTGTGTTTGTAACAATTTCGTTTATATCAGATCAGATAGAGACTTTTTAATTAATTTATTTACGTTCACATTCCGCATCATATGTGTGAACAACACATGTAACCACGGGCAATTGTAAGGCCCTCATCTACGTGTATTTGGTGTTTAAAATTGGTTGCGTTTCAGTTATGAGGACCGACTCCTGTATTTGTCGCAAAGATGCGTCACCGGGGTGTCTAGACAGGATTTCTATGTTAATTCTGTCCAGTACACCACCATGTTGTTCTTTGGCATGCTGGTAGAGCACCGAGGTTTGTTTTTGATTATTATAGTCCCTCCAATGTTCGTTTACACGCTCAGCCAAACTTCTTGCCGTCTCACCTATGTATGTGGTGTTTCTGTTTTTATACTCACCATCCATACAGCTTCTTTTGTAGACTACATTTCTGGCTTTGCAGTTGGCACCAGGACTATTTTTGCACACAATGCAACTCTCCTCAACACACCTTGTTCTTCTGAAGGGATATGTTTTACATATTATTGATCTAATTGATCTCCCTGGTTTTTCTATAACATTTATCCTCAACTTGGTACTTTTGAGGATTTTTCGAAATCTGCGGGCCAGTTCTCCGTGTGGCGTGGCGTCCACAAACATTACTCCCTGGAACTTGTCGGTATTGTACCACGTGGTCTTTTTGTTTGTTTTGTTACTAATCCTTTGTAGTCTATTCCACTGTTTGTTACGGTATCTAGGTTGTGTTCCATTTGTATCTTTGACAACAATCTCCTCAAATTTCTTGTTAGCTCCTCTGTATACCCGGATTCTATCTTTCTGGCTGTATCCCGAAAATTGCATGCGATGCATGAAGTCTTGAATATGTTTTTGCCCCTCCCATGGACCGCACAGAATATAGCTAATACAATACACCAGAGCATCAAAGTAACAATAGATTACCCAACAAGACACCTAAACATGAGACTCCCAGTACTTGACACAGAACTTTGGCTAGAAACAATTAATGACAAAGTTCAAATCCTCCACTCACATTATATGAAACCTATATCTTCAAAGTATGTTATCCATAAGAATTCGGCTCTATCACACAGTGTGAAAATCAATATATTAGTAGCCGATTTGGTTAGAATAATGAAAAACATATCCCCCCTGTGCGGTCCATGGGAGGGGCAAAAACATATTCAAGACTTCATGCATCGCATGCAATTTTCGGGATACAGCCAGAAAGATAGAATCCGGGTATACAGAGGAGCTAACAAGAAATTTGAGGAGATTGTTGTCAAAGATACAAATGGAACACAACCTAGATACCGTAACAAACAGTGGAATAGACTACAAAGGATTAGTAACAAAACAAACAAAAAGACCACGTGGTACAATACCGACAAGTTCCAGGGAGTAATGTTTGTGGACGCCACGCCACACGGAGAACTGGCCCGCAGATTTCGAAAAATCCTCAAAAGTACCAAGTTGAGGATAAATGTTATAGAAAAACCAGGGAGATCAATTAGATCAATAATATGTAAAACATATCCCTTCAGAAGAACAAGGTGTGTTGAGGAGAGTTGCATTGTGTGCAAAAATAGTCCTGGTGCCAACTGCAAAGCCAGAAATGTAGTCTACAAAATAAGCTGTATGGATGGTGAGTGTAAAAACAGAAACACCACATACATAGGTGAGACGGCAAGAAGTTTGGCTGAGCGTGTAAACGAACATTGGAGGGACTATAATAATCAAAAACAAACCTCGGTGCTCTACCAGCATGCCAAAGAACAACATGGTGGTGTACTGGACAGAATTAACATAGAAATCCTGTCTAGACACCCCGGTGACGCATCTTTGCGACAAATACAGGAGTCGGTCCTCATAACTGAAACGCAACCAATTTTAAACACCAAATACACGTAGATGAGGGCCTTACAATTGCCCGTGGTTACATGTGTTGTTCACACATATGATGCGGAATATGAACGTAAATAAATTAATTAAAAAGTCTCTATCTGATCTGATATAAACGAAATTGTTACAAACACACATATGGACGCACATACTTACATATAAGCACGAACACATAAGTGCGTGCACACATATGAGCGTGCACACATACGAGCTTGCACACACTCACATGCTCATACCAAACAGTTTCGAAACAACGCCAAAACAACGCCAGATCATATATTCAAAATAAATGGAAGTGGAGAGACAAGTTACTGAAGAGATTGCAAGAGTGCAATGAAATAATTTAACAAAAAACTATATAAATTAATAAAGGACTGAACCAGTGCGTGTGTTTATTACCGGCATAATGCCTCTCCCAAGGTTTAATTGTATATATATATATATATATATATATATATGTATGTATATATGTATATATATACATATAAATACACACACGTGTTCGGCATACGCATGTAAAAATAATGTGTATGTGTGTATGTATGTACATATATAGGCAGTTCAATTGACCATGTATATACGCATGCGAAAACATATCTAACTTACACTTATAAGAACACTGTTTTGTAAGAGTAAAAATTTGTCTTATTCTTATGGATCCAAGAACGAAAATAAGAAGAAATGAGATGAGATCGTAAGAACTATATGGTTACAGCTAATAGAAGGGTTGCCTGGTTCATGAACACTTCAACCTTTCCACCAGTAACTATAAAAAAATCCGCACTGTTCCCACTCACATATACGTATCACTGTTTTGAAATACAGCACATGTAGCTACAGACATTGCTCTCACGCAGAATCTATTATTGCTGTTGCGAGTTTTGTTATTTAAATTTATTAAGTTGGTAGAGGTAGTGGTGGTGTTGGTTGTACTGATGTTGGCAATGGTGCTGATGGTGATGTAGAGATGTATTGTTAATAATGTCGGTGGTCATATTGTTCTCGCTAATTGTATTGTAGCTACTGTTAAGTCACAACTCAATTCAGATTGTTTTAATGTCAAAGATATTTCGTGCAATATTTAAAATGCACTAAGGTACCACATTATCAAATCTCATTGTCTTTTATTCTAGATGGAGTGCTTATTTGTTCATATTATTGTTGTTGCTGTTGTTTAATCAACTGTTGGTGGATTTGTAATGGTTTTATTGTAGTTAGTATCTGTGTTTGAGCTGGTGAAAGTACATATATATATATATATATATATATATATATATATATATATGTGTGTGTGTGTGTATATATATATATATACATACATATGTACACACACATATATACATGCGTATATAAATATATACAGACGCACGCACGCACACACACAATATATGTTTTTTTTTAAAAAAAAGACCGTTTGTCTCGTGACAAGGGTTTCACATTACTGTTCTCGCCTGAAGATCGCGCAGTGGCTTAAAACTGCGTGACAATCTCTCAGTTTTAGCTTCAATGATAAAAATCTATACATACATGTATGCATACATACAAACATCCATACACGCACACATACACACACGCACATCTACATATCTATCCATCTATCTATCTGTCTGTCTACCTATATATATTTACATAAACGCATGGTCGTAATCATTCTGGTTATTCCAAGCCAACTTATATTGATCTTCATGTACCACATTATCCTTCTATCTTCTTTTTGTTTGTTTTTTATCATAAGACAGTGAGTTATGATTTGAAGGCAATTTCGCTACTTTTTTAGCATGACAAATAAGTGTAGAAAGAACCTTTCGTGTGCACGAAATTTAAAGATATCTGGTCGTTGGTTGTGTTGTTGTTACTGTTTAGCTCACATGTTTAACTGAGATGACCTCGGATCACAACCGTTCCAACAGTGGTTATCCAGTCTTTTTATCAATATGTAGTACATTTAAGACTACACCATCAAATGTGCTATTCTCGTCTGAAAAGCGTCAGAGTGATATGCAAGCGAAATTAGCCTACCGTTGCTTGCAATCCGCTCAATCATACAAAGGCTTCTTTACGTATGTTGCGACTGGTGGCGGGGTTCTTCGTCGGTCAGTTTATCGACCAATTGAATTTCAAACAGCGAAATTACTTGGGGATTCCACAGAAACGTTCAGTCATAAGGTATGTCTCACGCGGAACAAGTGTAATTGATAAGTAATTGATAAATCTTTGAATTACAAGTACAATGTAGAAAGAACGAGAGAGAAATCGATTCTAGAACCGATCGAACCATGGTCCCATCAACCCGATTTCTAAGTTTCTGTGGCATATATATATTCTTCCCCATATCTGTACAGGACGCCGTTCCGTTTCAGGAATACTAATTTGTGCCAACTACATGAATTCAAGTATTTTGCTCTACAGCACATCGCATCACCCGGTCCAGGAATCGAAGCCACAATCCTACGACCATGCGTTCAACATTCTAACTGCTAAGCCACGCACCTACACATATACAAACACAAACACGCTCACAAATATATAATGTATGTATATTTAAATATATTATATGACTAAGAAAGTTCTTGGTAGAGTATTGGTTTCAAATTTTGACACAAGGCCAGAAATTTAGATTAAATGGTTAAGTGGATAACATCGACCCCAGTATCAACTGATACTTATTTTGTCGAACCCGAAAGGATGAAAAGCAAAGTCGACCTCGGCGGAATTTGAACTCAGAGCGCAAAGACAGACGAAATACCGCTAAGCATTTTGCCCAGTGTGCTAACGATCCTGCCATTTCGCTGCTATATATAGTAATAATAATAATAATAATTTTGGCACAGTGCCAACAATTTTTGAAGGAAGAGGTTCAATAGATATCATAGACCCAATTTCTTAACTGAGTGATACTTCATGTTATCGCACCTGGATGAATGAAAAACAAAATTGACCTCTGCGAAGGTTTGAAATCAGAAAGTAAAGAACCGAAATATACGACAGGGTGCTGAAAAGTTCCTGGCTTTAAAGGTATCACGAAAGGCTTGGTTGGAGGCCCAACCTTCCGAGTTCTTTTACAGGGCTTAGAAAAACTGTAGGACTGCGGTAATAAGTGTGTGAATAAGAAGGCGGCGAGTTGACAGAATCGTTAGCGCGCCGGGTGAAATGCTTAGCGGTATTTCGTCTGTCTTTACGTTCTGAGCTCAAATTCCGCCGAGGTCGACTTTGCCTTTCATCCTTTCGGGGTTGATAAATTAAGTACCAGTTGCGTACTGGGGTCGATCTAATAGACTGGCTCCTCCCACAAAAATTTCGGGCCTTGTGCCTAGAGTAGAAAAGAAGTGTGTGAATAAAAATCATAATTAACTGATCCTCCTGTATTTTCTTTTGCCCAAAGCCAGGAACTTTCCAGCCTCCCCTCATACAGCGATGGGGAAGTGTCCAACGCTCTAAGGATTCCGCCAATTTCTCGCCAATAGTAGGAAATCAAATCAAAAATACGAAAAGTATTGTTCCTTTGTATATTTGTATATGAGTATAAAATGTTTCTGAACTTACCTAAACAAATAGCGTAAAACGACTTATTTAAGTTAATCGATATTTCGTTGAATTTTTCTGAGAAAATTCGGAAATCTCCAGTCATTCATCTTGAAATGATGAAGGACAAATAAAACCTGTTTTGCTTTTGTTTCCTTTTTAAACCTATATACATGGGATTGCAGCTATGCTGGAGTACCACCTTTAATGTTTTAGTCGGACCAATTAATCGCAGGAGTTTTTTTTTCTTTTCAAGTCTATAGACCACTCTTGCCGAACCGCTAAGTGACGGAAACGTAAAGAAACCAACACTGATTTTTAAACGGTTGGAAGCCAAATATAAACACAATGATACATGCATACGGACATACATACATAAATACATATATACATACATGCATGTATGCATGAATCCATCCATCCATCCATCCATCCATCCATCCATCCATACATACATACATACTTATACACATACACAAACATATACACACATAGATAGATAGTTCAAATTTATAGAAAACAAAAGGCGAAGGCAGGTGAGGGAACAAGCAAATGGATTAGTTCGACGCTCTGGGATAATGGAAAAATCCATTTCTATATTTAAGAGATGAGGAATTATGTGGTGGTTAAGAGCGCAGGCTACTAACCCCAAGATTCCGAGTTCGATTCCAAGCAGTGATCTGAATAATAATAATGATAATAATAATAACAATAATAATAATAATAATAATAATAATAATAATAATAATAATAATAATAATAATAATAATAATAATAATAACAACAACATCGAAAAATACCTTAGGAACGAGGACCCAGGTTCGAAATTTCCCAAGACACCTGATGAAGGCTGGAGGGTATATCAGCCGAAATGTTGTGTTAACAACAAACAAGATTAGGACAAATATTCGTTAAATATAAATAATGTAAATAATGAAAAACTCTTCATATATATATATATATATATATATATATATATATATATATACATATATATATATACACATACACACTTACGTATATATGTATATAGATATGCATATACATACATATATATATATATATGTGTGTATATATATATATATATCTATGTGTATATAAGTATATATGTACATGTGTTAATGACTACATATATGTGTGTGTCACCTTATACTGTTTCTATTTTTTTAATCGATTTCGAAAAGAGAAAGGCAAACTTAACACCAGCGGGATCTGAACACAGAACAGAAATTCGGAACAAAAATACTTAATTTCTTGTCGTCGTCGTTGTTGTTGTTGTTGCTTTTGTTGTTACCATTACAGCCGCCGTTTTTATTGTTGATATTGGTGTAATTGTTTAGTCTCAGCTGAACTCTGATTCCGTTGTATTTTTCGACATAGTTAATCGACATTTTAAAAATAGTGAAGTAGGATGTAAGTGAGATTTAGCCGCAGTTTTCTGTGCTAACAAACGGAACGACCGTCTATTTAAATGATCGTGTCACAGTGACTGTTGTCAGTCGGCAATTTCCTCTATATCATTTAGACTTTATTACTTATCCTTATGACAATCGTGTAATTTCTGTTAAATCAATTGAGAGTAGTTGCTGGTTTCGTTGTGGGTAGGTTTGTTGTGAATATGTCATAAGAGGGGTTCGTCTTGTTTGGCAGTATATGACATGTCGGTAACGAATAAAATATATTTGCAGTCATGGCTAGTCAGAATACAATTGATGGACGTTCTTACAAATAAGATAAATTAAAAGAACAGTAGATGTTGTGGAAAGATTTTTAAAAAAATGTTCATGCAAGTGATATGTCATAAAGAAGGGGGCGGCCAGTGAAAACTACGGTTACTATGACAACCGGAAGAGATGAATTTAGAAAAAGAAGAAAAAAAAAAGGTAGCGGAGTATAATATTCAGTCTGATGAAAAACTCGAGACAAGGTTTTCTATGAGTTATTGTTCAGAACGAAACGTGTAAAATGTCTAAACTCAGCTATATTGGTGAAGGGTTTCTGTTTTTTATTTTGTTCTTGCAGTTCTAGAATAGTCCATTAGGCGGCATAGAAAACATCACTCTAATAGTGTTTTCGATACCGAATGGATTAAAGACTAAGCCGACCTCCGCGGAATTTGATCTTAGAACGTGAAGACGGACGAAATGCCACGAAACATTTTTTCCGGCGTGCTAACGAGTCTGTCAGCTTACCGCCTTCACATTACTCTAATTAATAATGGTTTCAAATTTTAGCACAAGGCCAGCAAGTTCTGGGTAGGAGTAAGTCGTTTATATCAATCCCACTGCTTAATTGGTACTTATTTTATCGACTCCGAAAGGATGACAGGTAAAGTCGACCACGGCAGAATTTGAACTCAGAAGGTAAACACGCGCGAAATGCAGCGAATCATTTTACCTGGCATGCTAACGATTCTGCCAGCTCGTCGCCATATCTAATTGAAGCGATAGATCGCAAATTTTGATACGGAAAGAAAGGGACATTCGATTAAATGAACCCCCGGATATCAAATGTGCCTGACTTATTGACTTTCTAACGTTAAAAAAGGTGGCGAAAATTTGGAACCAATAGAACGTCAGAGAGAATACTTACCTGGCGGTATTTGGTCCGGCTCTCTACATTCTGGGTCACTCTTCGTCCTTCTGCAGTGAGGGAAGGAAGGAAGGGACATATAAAACACAATTCATATACTAAAATTGATTCTTCTCTCTCTCATTCTCTCTCTCTCTTTCTCTCTCTCCCCCTCTCTCTCTCTCTCATTCTCTCTATCTTGCCCCAGGAACATGGTTGTTGAGAAAAACTCCCAACTTCAATTTCTCCAGATAGATCCGTGTTTGCATGTGCGTTTGTCGTAATTGTAATAGTCTCGGACACCAACCACATTGAGGTTGATCGACACTGCTTCAAAAGAATACAAGGCGGTTATAGGAGCAAATATTAATCAGGTGTTCTCGGGCCTGTAGATCGGCACCTGACGATGTAAGTTCAAGCCATCCTACAGCATTGTAGAGAGCTGGTCGCACAGATCGATGAAATAGCCCGGTCTTTGATCTGGCTTGGTTTGGTTTGGTCTAAACCTCCAGGTGGACAAGAACTGAAGAGGGGTTACGAGCATTGTGGCCGGTATTATGCAGAAGAAGCTATTTATGAAAGGCTGAGCGGAGGTGGCAAATGCCGACATCGCTCATGTCATCTACGAACATCTGATGTTCATGCATTGCTTCACTTCATGGATGACCAGAATAGAGCGTTTGCTCTTCCGCTTTTTGTGGAGAGCATGTGTTCCATTCTCCGTGAACATCCGCTGCGTGAAGGACTGCGCTTGCTGAATCTAATGATGCCTAGACATGCCCTGGGACTGCAACATTTCCAGAGAACAGGTGTGGTTACCGTTTGTCAGACATGTTTTTCTCTAGCTTGTTACTTTGGCAGTGTTATAGTCTGGAGTCAAGCGGAAACCGAAACAGGGTGCTCAGCAACTGATATAAAGCTATGGATACCTGGTGGGGCAATGTGGTTAGAGGATTTTTCACCATATCGTTTTGTTGGGGTCTTGTGGCGGGGAAAATGCGATTGCGTTCTTGGGCCAAGAGTAAAATCAACTAACTGGTTTGTCGCGAATGACCAGGTATTTTGGATATTTTCGAGAGCCCCATGGACTGGCAGTGATACTGAGGAGGGAATATTAGTTCAAGATAAACTTTATAAAAACGGAAGTTCCAGTAACGGAGGTAGTCGAAAATGCGCGCAGTACGAAACCGCTCTACATGCGCTTATGGGATTTATATCAAATACTTACTGTCTCGAGTAGGACAAATCTAACAATTAGCTGAAATCTGTGAATATTGCCCCGCCGCCTTTAGTGGGGAAGGGCAGGCAGTGTTTATCTGTCTTGTGACTACAGCGAAAGTGACTGTGTAGGGGAGGAGGCTGAAAAAGCTGAAGACATACTTTTTCCTAAAAAAAAAAGAGACCAGGAATACAGAGAGAGTGAGAGAGAGAGAGAGAGAGAGAGAGAGAGAGAGAGAGAGAGAGAGAGAGAGAGAGAGGGAGAGAGAGAGGGAAAGAAAGAATGAGAGGAATAAAGCAAGCAAGGAATAAATGAATAAATGAATAAATAAATAAATAAATAAAGAAAGAAAGAAAGAAAAAGACATATCGAAAAGAAGACAACACTAAACCACCTTTTATATTATCTAACGGAAATTCCATGCCAGTCACGTAGGAAATCACCATAAATCGTGTCTACTTGATGCCACAACGAAGAAAGTAAAAATTACAGTTATCAAAGTATCCTAATTACTTTTTTTTCCCTTTAATAATTTCATACAAGATGTCTGCGCCATTATCTCCTAGCTCACAAGAGTGAAAGCTGGTGGCTTTGTGGTTAGAGTATTCGATTCACGATCGTAAGATCTTGAGTTCGATTCCCAGCGGTGTATTGTGTTATTGGGCAAAACACTTTATTTTATATTGCTCCCAGTCCAGCCAGCTGATAAAAATGAGTAGTACCTGTAATTCAATGGGGGGCAGCCTTGTCACCCTCTGTGTCACGCTGAATCTCCCCGAGGACTACGTTAAGGGTATCTGTGGAATACTCAACCACTTGCACGTTAATTTCATGATCTGGTTGTTCCGTTCATCGAATCAACTGAAGCCTTCATCGTCTTAACCGACGGAGTGCCAATTTCTTTTTGTTTTTGCGATGTAGAACTTTATATATTACATCCGTTTCACTTCGCTGAGGATGTGCTGGCTGTTGTTCCTGTATCACTCTAGTGCTTTGTCTGTTATGATGTAGATCATATGCAATGTCATTCACCTTGTGGAGGCGCAAATGGCCCAGTGGTTAGGGCAGCGGACTCGCGGTCATAGGATCGCGGTTTCGATTCCCAGACCGGGCGTTGTGAGTGTTTATTGAGCGAAAACACCTAAAGCTCCAAGAGGCTCCGACAGGGGATGGTGGTGAACCCTGCTGTACTCTCTCACCACAATTTTCTCTCAATCTTTCTTCCTGTTTCTGTACCTGTATTTCAAACGGTCAGCCTTGTCACACTCTGTGTCACGCTGAATATCCCCGAGAACTACGTTAAGGGTACACGTGTCTGTGGAGTGCTCAGCCACTTGCACGTTAATTTCACGAGCAGGCTGTTCCGTTGATCGGATCAACTGGAACCCTCGTCGTCGTAACCGACGGAGTACCAACATTCACCTTATTGTGCTGAATGATATGTATATAGACCATTGGTTCTCAACCATTTTTTCACCCATGGGCGCCTTTGATTCCTGTTTTATTCGGGTAGACTCTCTTAAACATTCGATGGTTAAAAAATTCTATTATATTCTTATAATTAAATATCATTAGAAACTGTATAAGAAGACACTTTGAAAGTATTTTGTATATTGCAGAAGCATAACAAATTTATTGCACGAAATTTTAGTTACAAAATCTTATGTGAACGCCCTAGCGGCCATGTGGACTCCGTTTTC
Organism: Octopus bimaculoides; assembly: GCF_046866305.1. Lineage (NCBI taxonomy): Eukaryota > Metazoa > Mollusca > Cephalopoda > Octopoda > Octopodidae > Octopus > Octopus bimaculoides. The sequence goes on along the minus strand of NC_142944.1, from coordinate 47,439,520 downwards.
GAACCACTTGTATAGATTATGTGTTATGCGGTTTGAATTATTATGTTTCTAATTGGAAATTGCATTGTATATAAGTTGTTATATGAATTGCTGACAACTTATAGGATGTATTACAATGTCTGACATCAATTTGGCATGAGGATATAATAGGCGCATGCGTGGCTGTTTAATAAGAAGCTTGCTTCCCAACCACATGACTCTGGGTTTCAATCCCACTGAGTGTCATCTTGAGAAAATATCTTCTACTACAGCTTCAGGCAGATCAAAGCCCTGTGAGTAGATTTCATTGATTAAAGCTTTGTGAGTGGATTTGAAACTGAAAGAGACCTATGTCCTGAAGAAGAGGTCAATTCCGAAAAAAAAAAAATACTGCAACTTTGTTTTGCCTTCTTTTCTTTTTGCTGTTTACTTTGTACCTTCTCACATTGTTCCGGCTTTACACAACAGATCTCTTTAAACACACACACATACACACATGTATATATATATATATACGTATGCATGCAGGCAGGCATGTATGAATTTATCGAACTTTCTCTTTTACAATTCCAATCCATTTTATTTAAATATTCTCTTTTACTTGTTTCAGTCATTTGACTGCGGCCATGCTGGAGCACCGCCTTTAGTCGAGAAAATCGACCCTAGGATTTATTCTTTGGAAGCCTAGTACTTATTCTATCTGTCTATTTTGCCGAACCGCTAAGTTACGGGGACATAAATACACCAACATCGGTTGTCAAGCGATGTTGGGGGAACACACACACACATATATATATATATATATACATATATACGACGGGCTTCTTTCAGTTTTCCATCTATCAAATCCACTCAAAAGGCTTTGGTCGGCCTGAGGCTATAGTAGAACACACTAGCCCAAGGTGCCACGCAGTGGGACTGAACCCGGAACCATGTGGTTGGTAAGCAAGCTACTTACCACACAGCCACTTCTGCGCCTATAAAAGTAATTTTCTTAAAACTTGACTACTTTAACATTTCATTCGTTCTTAACGTTTTTTACGTCTTTTTCGTGATAGGATTGAAATGGCGGTGAATGTTTTTTGAACTTCAAGTCATCTGACGCGGCTGTCATCTACCGGAATTGGCAACTGACACGGATCATTCCCAGCTGCATTAACCGAGGCGCAGTGGAGCTAGAGATGAAGAGCGGATTTCCTAAATGATTGAAATCAAGAAACAAAAGTTGCCTTTCATATTTCCGAGGTCGATAAAATAAGTAACACTAAAGTACTAGCGGGGTGGATTATTGAAGAATCGATATTGCATTAGGGTAATAATTGCAGCGAAGGTACATGACTCAGTGGTTAGAACGTCGGGCTCACAATCATAAGGTAGTGAGTTCGATTCCCAGACCGGACTGTGTGTTGTGTTCTTGAGCAAGATACTTCATTTCTCATTGCTCCAGTTTCACTCAGCTGTAGAAATGAGTTATGATGTCACTGGTGTCAAGCTGCATCGGCCTTTGCCTTTTCCCTTGGTTAACATCGGTGGCGTGGAGAGGGGAGGCTGGTATGCATGAGCGACTGCTGGTCTTCCATAAACAACCTTGCTCGAACTGGTGCCTTTGTGGGGAACTTTTTAGACGTCTTTGGATCCAAATTGTTCTGTAGTATACAGGTAACGTTGTTATTTTGTTGGCTGTTGATTCTGTAGAGCATGTTGTGTGTGAGTTGTTCCAATACATTGGTTGATAAATGCGTAGACATTTATAGTAAGACGCGCACAAAATGTGCATTGTACGAACTGTGCAATTGAAGTGAAATTGTGAGCGGTGTCTGGAGGCAAGATTTGCACGCGACTATTAATTACTTCAACTCGAAGTATCAATGTGGTGTTGTCATAGTTAAGGCACGTGATCACTGGACGCGTCGAAACGGAGGTTATGCAATGGTGCTGGAGGGAAGAGGTGCTACATGGAGAAAACGCCACAACAAAGACATTGAAAAACCACGCTAAGTATGAGTTATTCGATTTAAGGTAGATAAATGTGGCTTTCTAGCAGGGTAAAGCGCCATTTGTTAACGGTAATAGAGAGCCAGAAATAATAAATTTTTGATAATACCTACATCAACGATCTACAATGGCTTCTAGCAGAAAATATGGGGCGTTGTGCAAAAATGATAAAAACAATTGAGTTAACTTTGAAGGAAGTTGCTTCTGAGAAGGTCAGCGCGCTTGGAATAGTTGACATCTGCAACAGGCAGCGAACTGGAAACAAAATACATCGTTTCATGCAGATCGTATCTAAATAAAACATTCTGTAGGGAAATAGATAAGGATTGTACTTAAGGTTAAAACTTGCGTGGTGAGTGTGTTGTTCTACTCTGTCTCTGAATGCAGGGGTGGATGTCACACCAGGCGGTGAAACAGCTCGGTCGGGGTATCGACTCTTACCAAATTTAAAAATCATCGGCTACGCAAACTACGAATTTGTGATCTCTGCGCTTGACTAAGAGATGTTGCGCTGAATGGCTTGGCCGGTTAAATTGCATGTAGACGTAACAACCAGTGTGCTTAACTTCACCCTGAAAATGGACCGTTAGAAAGCTATACCTGAAAAGTCGTCGCAACGGTTAGGGAAGCCATATTTTTTCTTTTGAAATTTTCACTAACAAACTCTCTTGAGTCTCACTCGCACGGGCAATTTTTACTAGGTTCAATTTTTTTGTTTCTTTGTTTCTATAATTTTGCTGCTTATCGCCGTTATTTCAATTGTAAAGGACATCTATCTGTCTTTCCCTCTCTCTCTCTATCTTCCTTTCTTTCTATCTGCTTGTCTCTCACTCACACACACACACACACACACACACACACACACACACACACACACACACACACACACACATATATATACATATATGTGATTATATTATACATGGAGGTAGTCATATATTTATACACACGCACTTTAGACTGATAGATAGATAGATAGAATGATAGATACATACATACATACACACACATATACACACACTCATAAATACATAAATACATACACAAACACCTGCGTATGATGAGTCAATGCTTTCTCTTCTATGAGATATATTTCTGCGTTACTAACGTATCTGTATATATATATATATACATATAGATACATGCATGCATACATACGTATATACACACGTACATACACAGACGCGCACGCGCAAATGTGTATATATATATATATATATATATATATATATGTGCATGTGTGTGTGTATTATGAGACTTTTATAAATCGGTCATTAAACTGTTTGAATTCTGTCTCTTTCACTGTCAATCGCAATTCCCTTAAAAACAAACCTTGGTTGACCTATCTTTCATTTTATAGAGATTTTTCACCTTCTTTTTCTCCTCTCCTCCCTCCTCCCCCCCGTTCCTCCTCTTCCTCCTCCTCCTCCAACAACAACCGCAACAGAAACAACAACAACAACAGCACTTCACTGTCAGCCACTATCTGTTTGTAATAATGATTTTTATGCTGCGTCCATTCTTATCTCTTATGCTTCATTTCAAAGAATCGCTGCTCTGCTATATCACATCATTTTTATCCAGAGTAACATGTGTTAAGACAACTTTTGGACAAACCCCCTGCTTCTCCGCACGTCACCCCTTTGCCAGTATGTCAAAAAAAGAAAAATCCCCTAAAAATATATTGGATGCTTCCTGACATTGTAAATAACTCACAGATGTTGGCAAAACATATTAAATAAACACAAGTGCCTTTTACTCATGCCGGCTATAAACAGATGTTACCGTTAGGCACAATGATATATACGTAAGGTGTAAACATTATTCCTGTTATTGTAACACTGCTCTCAAGTCGAAGACGCTGAGGAGTCAAAAAGATTTCCAAGAATTATATGTACATAGACGTACATGTACACTGATAAACACGCGCGCGCACACACACACTCGCACATGCGCACACACATACTCATACACACATGCATACACACACATTTACGCATATAAATACGCACAAAGACATACACATACACACGCACACACACGCGCACACACATACTCACACACATGCATACACACACATTTACGCATATAAATACGAACAAAGACATACACATACATAACACACACACACACACACACACATACACACATATATATATATGTATATATATATACATACACACACACACATTTACATATATAAATATGCACAAAAACATTCACATGCATACATGTGTACACACACACACACACGCATATATACGGAAATGTATGCATATATACATATATACATCAATATATACTTGTATGCAAGCATATATATGTGTTAGTTTATGCGTGTTTGCGCTGTGTGTGTATGTGTGTGCGAGCGTGCGTGCGTGTGTGTGTGTGTGTGTGTGTGTGTGTGTGTGCGTGTGTGTATGTGTGTGTAATATACCGAATGGAAGATATAGTACTCAATACATGATTCAGTCTAATTTATTCAGCTGATTCCATTCATACTTACGAACGCTTGTTCAGGCGATAGAATATTATATTGACGGGATTAACAACAAATTAAAATGTTCAAGATGGTACAAGATAAATATTTGGCCACAAATTCCATACATGAAACCACTTCGCATTCCTCTCTTCACAGATATTGTTGAAACATTGTTAACAATATATTTCCATTGAAGAACATGAGGTATAAAGTTTACGTGGAACCTATTGGTGTCTTGGAAATTACAGATATCGAGATGACCGCAGACCCATTCAAAATCTTATATACAAAACGCCCACAGACTGGCACCTCTTCGGTTATAATGTTGAGTGTTCCGATTGATCCATTCAATGGAACAGCCTACTTGTGAGTATAATGTACAAATGGCTGAGCGGTCAATAGACACACCTATTCGTAACGTGGGTCTCAGGGAGAATCAGTGTGACATAGAATGTGAGAGGGTTGGCCCTTTGGAGTACATGTACAATTCATTTTTACGAGCTGAGTGATCTGCAGCAACATGAAATAAAGTGTCTTGCTCAAGATTACAACGTGCCGCCGGAAATCGAACTCACGACCTTACACACTTGAGCCGAATGTTCCTAGCCACTAACCCACTACGGTAAAAACATACGAGGAGGTGGTGAAAAGTTCCTGGAATCGCGAAAGACCTGGTTGGAAGCCCAGCCTTCCGAGTTCTTTTACAGAGCTTAGCAAAACCGAAGGACTTCTGCAATAAGAGTGTGAACCTGAGAGAGGAATATGTTGAACAAAATTATAATCAATTGATCCTCCTGTATTTTGTTTTATCCTAAGCCAGAGACCTTTCAGCATTCCCTCGTATTGTGACAGGATCTGACACTTGTTTGAAGATACTGATTTTAATGATCATCATTCTGAATAAAGCGGAAGAAGCATTGCTTCGTTGTTTGTACATGAGGAAATTCAAATTTTATTTACATTCTTATTTTGTATGCATTGCAACTTCAAATAGTCTACTAATGAAACACTTAACCTAAGGGTTAAGAACTGTAAAGTTTGATGACTTAAATTTATCAAGCAAAGCAATTTCCGACAATCATTTTATCAAGATAATGTGATCTTCTAAGTAATCCCATTTAGTCGACTCGCATTTTCCTCTCTTCTCGCAGCTTATATGAAGGTCACCCTCCTATGAGTAAAGGAACAGGAAAATCATTTGATATAACGAAATAATATATAGTAACTATAATAGTAATTGTTTCAAAGTTTAGCACAAGGCCAGCAGTTTCGAGGGATGTGGGTAAGTTGATAACATTGACCCCAGTGTTCAAGTGGTACTCATTTTACCGACCCGGAAAGAACGAAAGGCAAAGTATACCTCGATGGAATTTGAACTTAGAACATAAAGACGAACGAAATGCCGTTAAGCATTTTGTCTGACGTGCTAACGACTCTACCACCTCATCATAATGATAATGGGAGATATTATCACATTAACGGATATAACAGAGGGTAAATGATAAAAATTAGAGAAATAAATAATAAATAAATAAAATAATTAGAATCCCCAATATCGGGGCAGTCCACTTAGGGTAATTCGGGGTAAACCCCACGCAAAAATTCCAGATTACTCTACCATCCCCAAAGCATGGGAGTACACCCTCAAGGTATGGGAGTGCCCTCTTCCAGTTTCCTCTCTTCTGCTTAGAAAAGCATATTCAGAGTAGATCCATTCAATCTCAATAGTCTTATTTGGTAATTCCGAACGTACATACAAATACTGCTTGACCAGCAAAATCTTTTTAAGGCGGTTTAAATAGAGATATATATTGGATTTCATAGAAAGGAAATCAAATTAAATATTATATATATCAACACCTACGTCCTATATCTTAGTCTAGATTCAAGCAAGCGTGACTGGAAGACCGAACATATAAACCCCCTAAAATGGCAACTAAGAAAAAAAAACCTATGTATATTGTAAACATCTTTTTATTTTCCTTTCAATATTACCAACTGAAGAATACGAATTTGACTATTAGGATGTTCTATTTATGAGTATCTTGGTCCATTTGTATGAAACAATTGTATAGCAATATGAAAAATAAAAATAAAAACTAATCCATTTTAACATCCGATCTCCTTCATTTCATAAATATGATTGAATTTGATGAACTTGGTTTAATAAGTTAAATTATATACTAATCATTTCGATACAAGCTTTCATACGTATACGCCTTTTTAAAAAATTCGAAAGTAAAGTATGAAGTAAGGACATTAAAAATCTAAAGAAAAAAAAAATTCAGTCAAAGGACGAACATACATCCATCCGATAATATATATGTATATATACACACACACACATATATATATATAGCTGGCCGCCAACACTTTTTTCTGCAAAAATAGGGGTAGTTTATCCTGTTCAGGCTATATTATTAGCATTATCCTGCGTTTGAGAATTTAAAATCACTTCTTTAACTTTTTAACACATCTCAACGCTTCTAAAAGCAAACTTCGTTTGTTTGTTTACGTTCATCGTAATTTGAATATATATATATATATATATATATATATATATACTTCATCCAAATGTGATTTTTGTATTATAAATAGCCTTTTCTCTGTCTGACGTGAATATTTTAAATTCCTATTAGCAAATGAAACACGTGTAATGGAGAATAAATAATACCCCAAATTTTCCATTTTCCTGTTTTGTTATATATATATATGTATATATATATATATATATATATATATATATATATATATATATATATATATATATATATATATATATATATATATATATATATATATATATATGTATGTATATGTATATATATATATATATGTATATATATATATATATATATATATATATATATATATATATATATATATATATATATATATATTTTTATATATATATATATATATATATATATATATATATATATATATATATATATATATATATATATATATATATAAAACATGTTTTAGTTCTTAGTCATTAAAATTCACATATTCCTACTTTTAGCTTTATTTTCGAGCAAATATAGCGGAGGACGTGCACTTGTATTAATTATATGCGTGCATGTAATGTGACCTTGAATTTACATTTTCATAAGGAAGCAAGTGAACGCTAATGTTTAGAGCCAGACGGCGTATGTCTAGGAATAGACATTGCATGCATAATTTTCATGCTGGTGTGTATGTATATATTCATATATGTCTTAAAACATGTGCACACATGTGTGCTTACATTCACGCAATTTATATATGTGTGTATGTCTGTGTGTGTGTGTGTATGTGTGTGCATGTGCGCGTGTGTGCGCGTGTGTGTATGTATGTGTATAATGTATATATATATATATATATATATATATATATATATATATATATATATATATATATATATATTCATTCATATATAGCCTTAAACGTAATTAATCTATATTAATTAAATACTATATTCTTCTAATTATGATAGACTAGCAGAAATACCCGGCGTTGCCCGGGCTAAAGAGAATAATGAAATCTAAAAACGCCGTCTAGACTACGCATCATCTTTATATATAGAGATGTATATACACACACGCATCCAAACACACGTATATATATGTATATCAATATAAATATATGAAAGTCAATGAAGTTTCGTAAAAGAAGGTGATCATGTACATACTTTCTTGCTGTTGTGATTATAACACCTCATTGCAAACTATGTTCCTTGTTTTCCCTTGTGGAGCATATACAAAAAGGTTTTTTGTTGCTGCCCACTCTTGAGCAGCCAACATACAGTTGTCCATGTGAGAAGCAGGGCTCTTCCAAGAGAAGACCAGCTACAGACAGTGTTTGACCCCGATATTTGTTTATGGACATGGCAAAAGTCACACGAAGGGGGAATTGTATTCTTCTGAATGTAAAAGGAATGTCTGCTCCTGATGGAGTAAGAGGAATTCTTGGAATAAAGACGTCATCCCCTTTGCACATCCAGAAAGAATGGTAGCCTCGATAACGTGTGACATCATTTTCTAAATAATGCTCATCTGTTATGTTCGGGTTAAAATTTCATCAACATCAAAAATATATGAATTTTCATGGGAGTTATGGCCGTTATGCAAAGAATATAATTTCCAAATTTCATAAAGATCCATTCAGTACTTTTGACGTAGTTTTGGATAAGAAAACAAATGACTAATGTGTGTGTTTGTGTGCATGTGTATGTGTGTGTGATGGGTGTATATATGTATAGATATCTGTATGCATGTATATATGTATATATGTGTACATATTACATGTACATCTATATATATATATATATACATCTACACATATGTATACATATACATATATGTATAGATCTCTATATATATACATATACGTGTACATCTATATGTATACATATACATCTCTCTCTCTCTCTCTCTCTCTCTTTCTCTCTCTCTTTCTCTCTCTCTTTCTCTCTTTCTCTCTCTCTCTCTCTGAAAGTATCTGTCATTACAGTATCGAAATGGTGTACATATACATGTATATGTATACATATACATCTCTCTCTCTCTCTCTTTCTGTCTCTCTCTTTCTCTCTTTCTCTCTCTGTGAAAGTATCTGTCACTACAGTATCGAAATGTGATTGTTTCAGTTAGTGGAATAGTTTCATTTTTAAAGTGAAAGTATTTGACATGAGTGTTTTTGTTTCACTTTTGACACGTAATACTTAAATAGTGGAGGAGATATTATGTTGCCGTGTGCTCGAACTCTGCAAGAAGTTAATAATTTTTTTGTCTAAAACACAACTGGAACCCTAGGTAAGGCATGTGTAAAATTTGAATGAAATTGGTTGCGTAGTTCTCGAGTTTTAGGGATTCACACAGACAGACAGACAGACACACATTCTCATTTTTATATATATAGATTAATTAAAAATAAAACTGAATTATATTATTAATAATTCTAAACGTGTTAAATTTATTAATTATTCATTTAAATTACGGTTATTAATGTCGTAGATGTTGATATTATTATTATTATTATTATTATTATTATTATTATTATTATTATTATTATTATTATTAATATTATTTTTCCTTCTTTCTTCAAATTTTCTTCCATTTCTCGCCGAGTGTTTTCCGTACACCTAGGGCAGAGAAACTCGTTGTATGCATTCCCAGTCTACACACGCAAATTCACAGGTAAAACATGTATTTAAGAAAAAAAAAAAAAAATTCATGAATGGATGTTGTTTTCACAGCGATAACGCTCTTCTCAGTACATGAGTCGTTCCAGTTAACACAATTTTTTGCATTTCCTGTAGGGATGGTAAGCCTGGTATCATTTTCAAATAGGTTTCAGTACTTTTTTTTTATCATTCCTAGAGATCCTACAATTACTGGTACGGTAATAGCCTTGAGATGCCACATTTTTTCAATTTCTATTAGCAAGTCTTTATATTTACTGATCTGGTCAAATTCTTTCGCCGCTATATTATGATCACAAGCAATACTCATGTCAATTAATAAACACATCTTCTTTGTCTGATCTTTTATAATAATATCCGGTTTATTAGCTTTTATAGTCTTGTCGGTATGTACGAGGAAGTCCCAGAGAATCGATACATTTTCTCCCTCAGTCACAGCTTCAGGATGGTGTTTATACCATTTGTCAGCGGTTTTGATTTTATAATGCAGACATATTGTCCAGTGTAAATACTGGCCGACTCTGTCATGTCTTGCTTTATATTCTACAGGTGCTAAGACTCTACACCCTGAGATTAGGTGGCCTATAGTTTCAATCTCATTGTTACAAGATCGGCATTTTGGGTTAGCTCCATTTTTTATCACATTGGCTTGGTAGTTCCGGGTTAATAAACTTTGGTCTTGAGCAGCCAATATGAAACCTTCACTCTCTACTTTTAGCCCTGAGCTTCGTAACCATTGATGCATGTGTTTCTGGTCGATATCAGCTTGTTTGCTACGGACCACATACTTGCCATGCAGAGGTTTCTGTTCCCATCTGCTAGCAAATTTTCATATTATTATTATTATTATTATTATTATTATTATTATTATTATTATTATTATTATTATTATTACTATTACTATTATTATTATTATTATTATTATTATTATTATTATTATTATTATTATTATTATTATTATTATTATTATTATTATTATTACTATTATTATTATTATTATTATTATTATTATTATTATTATTATTATTATTATTATTATTATTATTATTATTATTATTATTATTATTATTATTATTATTATTATTATTATTACTATTATTATTATTATTATTATTATTATTATTATTATTATTATTATTATTATTATTATTATTATTATTATTATTATTATTATTATTATTATTATTATTATTATTATTATTATTATTATTATACACTCAACAAATTAGACTATTGGAAAAGAAAAAATCCTAACATCGGGTTACAACAAATTACATTAGATACCAAGAACCCTAGATACAAGAATCCTAAGTATCCTAGCCGTCCCTAATAACACTGCTTTCTGCAGCTGTACTAAACTGGATTTTATGCCTATTTACTCTATCCATCTATTCAGATCTTTAGGGATAATGCACTTATAATTACTGGGATACATTTTACTCGCACATTCCATAGACTCTGTAATTCAAAAGCTAGGTTCTGGTACTTTGCTATTTTTTCTATACCTCTCATATTGATTTTCTCATCATTTGGGACTGTAAAATCAATTATCTGGCACAGTCTCTTCTCTTTATCCACTACTACCAAATCAAGCCTTCTAGCTTCTGTTACTCTGTCAGTCTGAATGTGAAAGTCCCACAGCATCTTGTATTCACTTACTTCCTAGTACTTTACTAGGCTCATGTTCATACCATTTATCAGTATGTTCAAATCCTAACTTTCTACAAAGCTCCCAGTGGATTACTCTCCCTAGATTGTCATGTCTTTTCTTGTATTCTTTCAGTGCCAACATGCTACATTCCTTTACAAAATGAGCAACGCTTTCCTCTTTTGATTTGCATAATCTACATTGGGAATCTACTTGGTTATTTCTATTTTGGCGTTTATCCAATTAGTCCTTAATGCTTGATCTTCTGCTGCTACTAACAAACTTTCTTTCTCTCTCTTTAGCTTTCCCTTCTGCAGCCATAACCATGTCTCACTACTACTATTTTCTGAAACTATCTTTTGGAATCTACAATGCAACGCCTATTCCTGTCAGTCAGATAATTTCTGTTCTTTTGGTTTTTAAGTTCGTTTTGTGTTTAGGTTTCCTTATGTTTTGCTGTGACTCTAGCAACATCAATAAACCTTCTTCACTATTACCTACATAGGAGTCTATATCTACTCTAGCAAACTCCACGTAGTCTTCCACTGATATCGACCCTCTTCCACGTTCCTTTCTAGGTAGGTATAATCTTTCTACTCCTGTACTTGGGTGGAGTCCTCCATTCATATCGAATTCTTTCCTACTTCTTCTGTCTACCTTTGCTAATTCAGTTTTTGTCCAGTCTACAAAAGCTGCTGAGTATCTAAGTAATGATACTGCCCAGATATTTACAGCCTTCACTAGATTCGGACCATTTAGCTTTGACTTCATTAGCTTCCTCATCCTTTTGATGTACTCCTCAATTTTCGCTTTCATTTCTATAGTTAGTACTCTGTCAGATTCTAACACTCTTAGATACTTGTAACTCTTTCCTCCTTTCAATGATTTTAATGTCTGGCCATTTGGTAATTGGATGCCTTCGCTGTTGACTACCTGTCCCCTTCTCACGGCCAATATTGCACACTTATCTATGCCAAATGCCATGCCTATATCTTTGCTGTAGAGTCTTACAGTCTGTATTAAGGAATCTATCTCCTTTTCATTCTTACTAAAAAGCTTCAGATCATCCATGTAGAGCAAATGGTTAATTTTTCCATTAATGTTTCTGAACTGACACCCTGCCTTTGCCTTCTTTAATACTAAACTGAGGGGGATCAAACTAATACAAATATTAAAGGGGAAAATGAGCCCCCCCCCCCCGGAAAATTCCTCTTTTGATATTAACTTTCCCTAACAATATAGATCTATTTTCCATTTCTTCATGCTAAAACTAATTATCTTATGTTGTCTGCTATACTGAACATACTTAAACATTCCCTTATCCATGAGTGTGGGATCGTGTCATAGGCTTTCCTGTAATCTAGTCATGCTATTGTTAGATTTTTCTTTCTAGCTTTGTCTATGTATAATAGATCATTCGTTCCTGCAATCTTCTTGTTCTTCTGGTAGTAAATTCTAGTTGTCAAGATGCTCGTAAATGCTTTCTGAAAACATTCCTATTAACAGCTTCCACACTAATGATAAGCATGTGATTGGTCCATAATTGCTAGCTGTATTACCCTTGCTCTTATCCTTCATAATGATTATTGTCCTCCCTTTAGTCACCCAACCTGGTATTATTCCTCCATTAAGGCAATTCTGAAGTTGTTTCTTCAGCTTCCCATGTAATCTATTGAATTTCTTTATCCAGTACCCTTGAACTAAATCAGGTCCTGAGCCCTTCCAATTCGGCGTTTTTCCTAACACTTTACTCATTAATGCACTAGTTAATCTTAGATCTGGCTGCTTCTCACTACTTCCTCCATCGCTTTCTTTAACCATACTGCATCTCCATTATGATTGACTAGTTTATCCCCAATATTACTCCAGAACTTTCTAGCTTCCTCTGCATTAGTTTTCTCATCTACAGTACTTCTTTCTCTACTATTTATCTAGTAATAAAATTTCTGGTCTGTCTCAAAATTCATTGAATGGACAAAACTTTGACTGAAAATATCAAAATTCACCTGAGTTTTTCGCCAATAAAGACAGGAAATTCTTTGAGCAGGAAATAATGGATCAAGATGGCAGAAGATACTGGAACGATACGGTAAAATTATCATTGATTCAAATAAACCACTTTGCGTTTAAAACTTTTGTTTTATTTTCACTTAAAAAGACTTGATGGCCGACTCAATATATGCGCGCGCATATACGCACACACACACACACACACACACACACACACACACACACACACACACACACACACACATACATACACACACACACACACACACACACACACACATATACACAAAGAAATAGGTTATGAAAAAGTGTTTATA
>NC_142944.1:47413404-47420904 GCF_046866305.1 Octopus bimaculoides | reverse complement strand
ATATATATATATATATATATACATACATATACTAAACAAAACTGTCCGACGAACGGGAACGTGAAACTCTGAGTAACAGTTTTTGTGATATTTCTGCTGCTTTTAAATAAAGCATATTACTCTACTTCTGGTATTCGAGTACTATTTTTTCCATCTTGTTTCGCATTTATGTGCTTAGTCTGGTATATATGTGTCTTATTCACTCATTGTCACATAAACCGTTACTATCATCAATAAAACAAGAACCATTGCCGAACAAGCATACAGAAAGGAAACGGCTTAAGTTTTATGGTATTTGTGTATAAATGTATGTGAGTGTATATATATATATATATATATATATATATATATATATATATATATATATATATATATATATATATATATATATATATATATATATATATTTATATATATATATATATATGTCAGTATGCAGATACCAGTACAGCATAAATGTGTGTGTCTGTTTGCGCATGTACAACAAACTGATAAATATTAAACAACGGCGGAGACATACTGAGATTGGCCAAGAGAAAGAGTGGTAGCAGGTGAGAAAAGCGAAATAAGATACTTACGCACACAGTCACCACTAGACACACACACACACACACTCAACCACACACACACACACACACAGACACACAGAATCGCGTGTGCGTATGTCTGGTTACTTAGATCTCGAGTGTTGTTGTGTATCTTATTTGAACGGAGACACGTCCAGACAGAGACAAACAAGTCCGCAGCCCGCCATCATCCACTCGTAACCAAACACAGCACCACACCACACTACACCGCGCCATCATTTCACCTCAACGCCTTTATTCAGTCGCTCAACAGCCATCGTTACCAGTACGTCTGACTGGCTACACGTCTTACTTACAACCTTTCACCTGACACACACACGCATGCTCCTAACACAAGGAAACTCGAAGACCACAATGATACAGTCAAAATAGGTGGATATGTATGTGTTTCTGTATATATGTATGAGTGTGCATGCGTATGTGTGTGCGTGTGTGTGTGTGTGTGTGTGTGTGTGTGTGTGTGTGTGTGTGTGTGTGTGTATTGCTTACATATATGTCGATATGTATGTAGTACACAAATATGCATCCACGAACACACTCTCTTTCTCTCTCTGTCGCGCGCACAAAACATGTTGATATATTGTATTCGTGTGCGTTTGTTTGTATGTATATGTTTATGTGCATGTGTGTGTGTATATATATATATATGTTTATGTGCGTGTGTGTGTATATATATTGCATCAATATATGTATATATATATATATGTGTGTGTAGTACACGAATATAGATGTATGTATGTACACTCTCTCTTTCTCTCTTCCATGCGCGCACACACATATACTCACCCTCACATGTATGTTTGTACGTATGCATGTATGTATGTATGTATGTATGTATGTATGCATGCATGTATGTATGTATGTATGGATAAATGTATGTATGTATGTATGGATGTATGCATGCATGTATGCATGTGCGTATTATATATATATGTTTGTACGTATGTGTGTATGAATGAATGCTTGTATTTGTATGTGTGTGCATTTGTGAATGTGACAACACAAAAAAAAAAAGCTTCAAAAGCAAGCAATATTTATCTCATTTCCATACGGCTATCCAGACATTTTATATCTGTATACATTTTCATTATTTCTGACTATATATTTTTTTCTTTCTAGCCTTATCAACATAGCAAATCATATACATGTATGTGGATATTTCATATATATATATATATATATATATATATATATATATATATATATATATATATATATACAGATATAGGGCAGGGAATCGTCAATTAGTAATAAAATTAATAAATAACAATTTTGCCAAGTAGTTCAGTATGAAAAAACCTTTATCGGTAAAACCATTTATAATCATAAATATACAGGGATTAGCTTGAGTTGCTTCTCCAACATACTGAAAATTTAGAAATAGCAGTCAAAGAAGTACTGATTCCAAACTACAAATTTTTTCTCTAACGGATGGCGATATTTATGGCACACACAGAACAAAAAACAGAAAAGAAAAGCAAAAACAAACCTGCCTTTAGTTAATTGGATACGACGTTTAACAGTTAAGAGTATGAAGCTACTCTATTCCGCTCTTCAGCCCAATATTCTGATAAATTTGAAAGTGTCTCTAAAAAAATTCACGGTAATTTTGGCCATGCGACACCAAAAACCAACGTTTGACGCTCAGGAAAAATGAAAAAGTCATTGACGTTTCGAGCCTACTCTCTTCGACAGAAATGATTTAAGAACGAAAATGTAGAGAGAAAGAAGAAAGAACGTGTGAGGATTAATGGTTTCACATGTTGAACTGGCTTTTTGTCTAAATCTTTTACTATAGCCCCCGGCTGACAAAAGCCTTGTAAGTAGGTTTAGAAGGAAACTCAAAGAAGCGCGTCGTGTATACACTTATATACGCGCGCGCGTCTATGTCTGCGTGTGCGTGTCCCACCACCACTCGAAAACTGCTGTTGGTGTGTTTATTTTCCCATTACTTAATGGTTGGGCAAAAGAGACCGGTAGAATAAGTACTAAGGTTAAAAGTACTAGTTCCGAATAGTTCGACTAAAATTCTCCAAGACCTTTCTCCAGCATAACTGAAATCTTATGACAGAAGCAAGTAAAAGATTAAAAATTAAAAAGTGTCACTATAATTAGCTTGGAGTTAAAGTATCTTGATGTGTGTCACTTGTGTGTTTTCACTGGCTGGCGGTTGCTCAATATATCGGATGAGGTTGACACCATTTACTTTATCTTCTAGCATTTTATTGTTATTTGAAAGTCGGTAGAGTTTTCTGCCACAAACTTCCGCAACAACGTAAGGACCTGTGCGGCGCTCCGTATGATGCCTTCCTTTTCTGTCCTCTTGTGTTAAATTTTTGAGCAGAACTTTATTTCCCACACCAGACTGCTGTTTCTCGCGTTTTCTATCATATTGTTCTTTTTGACACGACTGCACTATTCTGACATTGCAGGCGTGATCTTTGGCAGTTTGGTTGTGCTTTAGCTCAGTTTGAAGTAGAGCTTATAATGGGTTAAAATTTGTAGAAGAATGATTGGCTGTTGGATACGCACACAGTACTGCTGGCTAACATCCAGCCTAGTTAGAACCGTACTCAAGGGATTTGATAAAAACCTCTTTGCTTGAAGGTGATAAGTACTTGTTTTATGCTGCTGTGTTCCAGTCAATTCATGGAACCCAGCGAAGTCTCTTCCTTGATTGTTCATCTGGATTTTTATACATCTGTGTCGACAAATGACATCTTCAAACAGAACTTTGCAACACTATCCGCAGTGTGACACTTTTACGGTTGAGCCTCTGGTCGTTTTGAAGAAGTAGTGACTTGCAACAACAATACAGCAATAACCATCATCTGTTTTCAGTAGATTTGCGATAGGAACACGAATTTGGACCATCATTTCCCTTGGCACGGGAACAGGGTAACAAGATGAAGTTGCTCAACATGAATTTTGCAAACAGAGTTAACTTTCTGATACCAAGCACAAGACAAAACGAACTTTCTGCTATTTCTGCCCACATTTTCACACTAAAACGTCTTTAAATTTTAGCCCTTGCTCTGTCGATACCGAGACGACGTTTCATGCGGGGGTGGGGGTGGGGCAGTATTATTATCTCCACATGTGAATTTTATACGCTTCTATTTATCAAGATTACAAATGACCAACACTTCTCTGTATTCATTTTCAGAACTTCTGAGTCACTCTTTGATCTATGACGATAACAGACATGGTCACTCCGTACAACATAATGCTTGGAGAGCCTACATAGGTTTGTCTAGCAATTTTGGATATATGTCATCCATATTTGTTGCTAAAAACATTGCCAATATCAGATCAATGTTGTCATCTTTCTCCTACGTACTAAAAGTTGCCATTTTTTGATTTGCTTCTTTCAAATTTCTTCGATTTTTTCAATTTTAACCAACTAAGTAGAAGCTCCAATTCTTTCTCTGTAATTTATACATCTGTACATAACGTGCGCGCGCGCGCGCAAGTCTGCGGAGACCCCCTTCGGTCATGACTGACCATGGGATTGCACCTAGAAAGTTACCCTCCCAGGCACAAGTCCGGGCAAGGTTGATTATGGAAGACCAACAGTCGCCCATGCATACCAGTCTCCCCTCTACACGCTACCGGTGTTATCTCCAAGGGAAAGGCAAAGGGGCCGATACAGCTTGGCACTTGTGACGTCGCAATTCATTTCTACAGATGAATGAAACTGGAGCAACGTGAAAAAAGTGTCTTGCTCAAGAACACAACACGCATCCCGGTCTGGGATTCGAACTCACTACCTCACGATCGTAAGCTCGACGCTCTAACCACTGAGCCATGCGCCTTCACACACACAAATTACGCATACATTAATAGATTCGGCAATTATATCCTTTCATAGAAATTTATATTATAGATTATTCGTTTCGTCAATTAAATTTATAAGTTACAGAGAAAAAATAATAATGAGAATGATAACAATAATTAATGATTCTTCAATTTACCATCAGGACGACAAATATTTGGGGAATGATTTGAGGAGATAATCTGGAATCGTAAAAGGTTCAATGAAATGAGTTTCATATTATTCCGGGATTAATTTAAAACCAATTTCATCCTGCCCCATGGTAATCTGAACGCGACTTCAAGTTACCGGGAGATAAACTTAATGGAGAAGGGGTTTGTTTATGCCCCCCACAACTTATGCCCCGCACATATGGCCAATACAATAAGTTCCAGGCTTTAAAAAAAATGTTCTGGGTTTGATTTGTTCGATTAACTCTTCAAGGCTGTGCTCCAAGTATGGTCGCAGTCGAATGAATGAAACAAGCAAAATGATTAAAAATATAAGAATATGTAATAGGCGTAGGAGTGGCTGTGTGGTAAGTAGCTTGCTTACGAACCACATGGTGCGTGGCACCTCGGGCCGACCAAAGCCTTGTGAGTGGATTTGGTAGACGGAAGCTGAAAGAAGCCCGTTGTATATATGTATATATATGTAAGTGTGTGTATGTGTTTGTGTGTCTGTGTTTTTACTCCCCAGCATCGCTTGACCGATAAAATAAGTACTAGGCTTATAAAGAATAAGTCCTGGGGTCGATTTTCTCGACTAAAGGTGGTGCTCCAGCATGGCCACAGTCAAAGGACTGAAACAAGTAAAAGTGTAATATTATATATTATGAAAAATTGATGTTTATTTCACTGGTTTTTCGTGTATTGATAGATATGAATACATTAAAAAAATCCAAGCACACACTCAAACTGAAACATATGCACATCATGTAGACAAACTCAAAACACACACACTCTGTCTGTCTGTCTCTGTCTGTCTGTCTCTGTCTGTCTGTCTCTGTCTGTCTGTCTCTGTCTGTCTGTCTCTGTCTGTCTGTCTCTGTCTGTCTCTGTCTGTCTGTCTCTGTCTGTCTGTCTCTGTCTGTCTGTCTCTGTCTGTCTGTCTTTGTCTGTCTGTCTGTCTGTCTGTCTGTCTCTCTCTCTCACACACACACCCATTTCAAGCTACTATTAGTTTCATGCTGGGGAAACACAATTGTCAGGCAAGCTTGTATAGCGTGGAATATATTTCCAAGTAAACTTTGAAACTCAAATATACCACACAGCTGGCATTTTTGCACAAAAGACCAGCATTGTTGAAAAACAAAACAAAGCAAAAACAAACAAAAAATACGAGAAAGGACGTGAGAAAGGAATAAGAAAACAGTGGAATGAAGAAAAATTTTGAAGAAAATTAAAAGTGAGCTGCGCCCCTTTGGACTGTTTGAATCACAATTAATGTAACTGATGTAAAATAAGGGACGTAACTCATTTTTTTTCTTTTTTTCATGGGACAGCTATCTGATGTGATGACTGACTTTACTATATGTATATATATATATAGGAGCACTCCGTCGGTTACGACGTCGAGGGTTCCAGTTGATCAGATGAACGGAACAGCCTGATCGTGAAATTAACGTGCAAGTGGCTGAACACTCCACAGACACGCGTACCCTTAAGGTAGTTTCCGGGGAGATTCAGCGTGACACAGAGTATGACAAGGCCTGCCCTCTGAAATACAGGTGCAACAGAAACATGAAGAAAGAGTGAGAGAAAGTTGTGGTGAAAGAGTACCACCTCCACCCACCTGCTGGAGCCTCGTGGAGCTTTAAGTATTTTTTTCTTCGCTCAATAAACATTAACAACGCCCGGTCTGGGAATCGAAACCTCGATCCTACGACCGCGAGTTCGGTGCCCTAACCACTGGGCCATTGCACCTCCAGATATGTGTGTGTGTGTGTGTGTGTGTGTGTGTATATATATATATATATATATATATATATATATATATATATATATATATATATATATATATATATATAAGATTTAGATTCAAGGTGAATATGGTATTTAAGTTTAGGCACCAGAATTAAGTATGGTATTATCCATGCAATTTCAAAATAAGGATTGCTCTGCATTTTACATTTGCTGTAATGTTCACATTGCTTAAATAAATGGAGTCGCATGAAACGATCGTGCTGCATTAACTTTAGATATCCTTGTTGCTTATTTTGATATATATATATATATATATATATATATATATATATATATATATATAGAGAGAGAGAGAGAGAGAGAGATGTATGTATGTATGTATGTATGTATGTATGTATTTTTATGTGTGTGCATATATGTATGCACGTGTGTGACTATAATTGTGTTTATGTATCAGTTGAGGCAAGTATGTATACATCTGTGTATCATTGTACATGCTTTGTCTTCGTTATGCATATTTAACAGCTATTGTTACAACCTTTTGGGCGCCATAAATGTGTAATTCGTATTTATTGTGTTCTTAATTGTTTTTTTTTAACCATGATTTTCTTTACTCCTTTTCTTTTAGGTGGGTGGGAAGCGGATAAAGAGTGGAGACAGTACCGAATAACATTTGACGAAAGTCAATTGAAACTCTAAGCAAACTATTGGCATACGAACAACTCACGAATACATATCGTCCTCCGTGGAATATTGTATGTATGCGTGTATGAACACGCTGAAATAGTAAACAGTTTTCTTTCTATATATACATCTCGACTCTGGCCAAATTTAATCTATTTTACTAAGGATTTTACATATTTCTCCATTATATATTTATATTTAACGATGGAGTAATAATACTTTCATTTTATTCAGTCATTCACATAACAAAAAAACCTAGATTATTTTAGAAATGTTAAGGCGCCTGAAGTAAGACCTAGAAAAAAATGTCCATCTCTCCCACTTCAATACAGCGTGCAATACACCAATAACACACGCAGTCGATCTCAGTTTGATTATAGGCATTACCTACAGTCCTTCTGATGCGATTAGCCACGGAGATCACTTTAGGAGTGTTTTGTCACTCGTAAGTCAAACCCTAAGTGAGGCTACACGACAGGCCAATGTTCTT
>NC_142944.1:47403404-47408404 GCF_046866305.1 Octopus bimaculoides | reverse complement strand
AAATTTCCTAGTGATCTTGGTTGAAACATGTGAAGATTGGATTGTACCAAATGACATTATGATTCCAAAATTTAATGTAAATGGGCACCTTTATTCCGTTGGAAGTCACAACACCGAAGGCCATGGTCTAGGCTGGATGTTTTGTTCTAAAGGTGCCACTGACGTCAGCTGTTGACAACGGCGTCCACTGTGAAGATCCCGTCACAGAAATTTTTCACAGTGGACTCGTTCTTCTTGAGGTATGGTAGAAACCTCGTCAAAAAATATTTACTACAAAACATAAAGGTGATCACTTTAACAAATTAAAATAATTTTGTCATTTCAAGATATTTAGCATTATAAAAGACAGCAGCCAATTTGATGGGTCACTTAGCTTAATGGGACCGCGCGCTTAATCGGTATTTGAAAGGCACGGGTTTCGAATCTCTATAGCAGCTGGTTTTCCTAAAGGTATTTACCCGATCTTCTAAACTGTTTTCATAGTTATTCTGCGTTCGAGATTTCTGTTATTTTCTATGAAATACCAATTCACGAGGCGCTTCGAGGTTTGTTTACAAAAATATATCATTGAACCACGCAAGTCAACTTTTAGTCACTCGCGAGCATTTCTAGGTTTCATCATAAATTCAGTTATTTTGAACCTAAGTCAATATTTTTGATTTTTTAATTTCTTTGTATTAAGCTAAGGCATTTCTGTTTTAATGTTTTGTATTACCGAAATGAAAAATATAATAGTAAACATAATTAATTATAATAGTGATGCATTGCCTGGATAAAGAGTGGACTAGAATGGAAAATGCGTGCGCAAAATGCTAGAATATTCCGAAGTATTGAACCTGGAAAAGTGCAGGGCAAAGCGAACGAAAGCTGAAAATATTGCCGCTGAAGTTAGAATTTAGAAACTAAAATAGTAATAAACGCCTTTGTATATTTTAATTTTTACATGAACTTTAAATTGAAATACTCAAGAAGCTATTTATTTTCAATTTTAGGGAAAAAACTAATTGCCTGCAAGTTTACGCATTAAAAATTTAATACCGCAAATTTAGTGCTTTATATATTTTTTTAAAATCACATCGTAGCATTTTAAGCAAAATTGACAATATATTATATCTTCTAAGTTGTTTTTTTAAGCTGGGGGAGTCATTTCTGCATTTTGCACTCAGTTTGTTCATCAGATTTCATTCTTTTGAAAGTATTTTTCTGACTGTTAAATAGAAAATACTTTGTTATCTGATAATGTAAACTAAAAAGAAATGAATTCTTTCGTTTCTTAAAATTATTTTTTCGCTGCTTTTTACGCTTGTTTTTGAAATACATATATTTCACATGAGTTTAATTTTAACACACTATCTATGATTGAAAAAGTTTGGAAAATGAGTTTTGTTGAGAAAATAAAAATTAAAAAACAATATAATACTAAAAGTAAGGCAGAAATGTTTTAGCTTGAAGCAAAAAAAAAAAAGCAAATTTTAAATAAAAACAGACTAACAAACAGACGAGTACATAGATAGATGAACAGATTGATACACTGAAAGATAGAGAAACAGCAGCTGGGTAAATAGCTAGACACATTAAGTGTTCATAGTTAGATGTGTACAAATATTTGCAAACATGCATATATATACACGGTAATGTCGAAGAATTCTCAACACTACATTGGTGATTAAATATCTTTCATTTCTGAGTCAACCTGGCAACCAATAATTTCATGCGAGAAGATCGTTACAATTATTTAAGCGAACCACAAGGAAACGATGGTACTCGTCACCATCTTGAATGAGAATACAAGGTTACTCGAGAATGATTTATTGTGGATTATGAATACCATGCACTTGCTCCGAACCGGGAAACATATAAGAATATCTTAATTGCATTAAACCTGGACTGTTGCAAGAATTGTCTCGTGTGTGTGTGTGTGTGTGAGAGAGAGAGAGAGAGAGAGAGAGAGAGAGAGAGAGAGAGGAAGAGGGAGAGAGAGAGAGGAAGAGGGAGAGAGAGAGAGAGAGAGGAAGAGGGAGAGAGAGAGAGAGAGGAAGAGGGAGAGAGAGAGAGAGAGGAAGAGGGAGAGATAGAGAGAATGTGTGTGTATGTGTGTCTATACACATTCATACATATGTATATATACATACACATATACATACATCTCGTATTAACTTAAATTTTTAAAAAATGCACTGAAAACCTAATATATATATATATATATATATATACACACGCATACATATATATTTATATGTGTATGTATGTGTGTGTGTGTGTGTGTGTGTGTGTGTGTTTGTGTGTACACAATTAAGAATAAAATCATTTAAAAAATAACGGTCTTATCCGTGGCTAGCATGTACTAAAAATCATATAGGTAAGAATTAATATAGATATATAATTATATAGATATAAATGTAATTAAATGTACTGAGAAACACCACCTACACGCTAGAAATGGACGTCAAATGACTCCAAAACCACATCACTGTTTTAAACTCCATTAGCACAGGTTGAAAGCGAGGGTAAATGAATAAAAAAAGATTTGGCAAAATTTTTAAGGTTAATTCTAGATCGAACAAATTCTGTTTTAGTAATATAAAAATTACTTTACCTTCGTAAGTAGAATATACCATATATATATATATATATATATATATATATGTCCAGGGAAGAATATATACACCAGAGAAACTGAAAAATCGGATCCATGCTACTTACGGAGAAATATGGACAAACATATCGATACACATAACATCTGTTGTCGCTCTTGTGTAGAAGGGGACTATCTGTTGTCGCTCTTGTGTAGAATTTTAGAATGTAGTCGGTGTTGTGCAGTTTTGGTATTTAGTCAGAATAAGCCACAATTCAGCTTTCCAGACCCCGAACCTTCTGCTTTCCTTGGAATATGGCCTGCTCTTATTAATAATTTCCAGCTGATGGTGTTACGCTTGTTCCATTTCCTAAAGCAGGAAGTGTGATTATAGAATTTTGCCTTGAAGTCTCCTTCCATAATCCCAACGTTCTTCTTAGTGCAGGTGGTGTTGTCTGTATTGGTCACTCTGGCAGGCGCTTCGTATGCAACGTGTACGGTTTTTACAGACCCATTCACTGTGCACAGGTCTCTATTCTTACCGGAACAACCGGCTTCATTAGGTGGCGTGTGCTTGTGTGAAACTATTATTAAAATTGGAGGTAGAAATTAAATTAATCTTCCAGTTGTCTGTTACGGAGTTTCCAGTGGGTAGGAAAATGTTTATCTATTAAACTCAACAATTTTTTTGCCTGTATCAATAGCAACATCTGGAGAATAAGATGGGGTGAAACAATGCCTTCCGGTGTCTTTTCTACTGGTGGTTCTGAACAAAGAGAATACATGATACTAACATCAATTATGTATGTATATATGGATGTATGTGTGTATATATGTATATATAATATTATACGTGGAATCGCAATGGCTCAGTGGTTAGGGCAGCGGACTCGCGGTCATACGATCGCGGTTTCGATTCCCAGACCGAGCTTTGTGAGTGTTAATTGAGCGAAAACACCTAAATCTCCACGAGGCTCCGGCAGGGGATGGTGGCGAACCCTGCTGTACTCTTCCACCACAAGTTTCTCTCACTCTTGCTTCCTGTTTCTGTTGTGCCTGTAATTCAAAGGGTCAGCCTTGTCACACTGTGTCACGCTGAATATCCCCGAAAACTACGTTAAGGGTACACGTGTCTGTGGAGTGCTCAGCCACTTGCACGTTAATTTCACGAGCAGGCTGTTCCGTTGATCGGATCAACTGGAACCCTCGACGTCGTAAGCGACGGAGTGCCAACAACAACAATATTATATGTATAGAATAATATCATATATACATGCGTGTGTGTGTGCGCACGCATGTATTTACATTTACACATAAGTAATGAACTAACGAAAGAAAATTGCTGTCAACATATTTGGTAGGAGTTACATATACTTTTAATAACAGTTGACTTATCTCCACATGACTTAAAATTTCTTAGTCGCATCCATCTCATCATATGATAAAAGAGTTAGAAATTTGAGACAAACGCAAGATGGCTTCTCGGTTCTACATCTCCATTCGACAGCTAAGGTCTGGTGGTTATTATATGTGGAAAAGCAACACCAGTCTTTTCTTTATTTATAATCCCTCGTGTTCGGATAGTATATTAGAGGGATACCGATGCCGTTTTGGCTGTAAGTTGTCTGAAATGCGCGTAGAGTAACGAAACTGTTTTCCACGTATTCATCTAGTTCCCAACCATTGCTACCTTGTGGAGCTATATCGAACAACAGCCTTTACAAGTGGGATGACTATCAGCTGAGTCAGTTTTAAAGATTGTTCTGTTGTCTTCCTTTAGCCGAAGAGTACAGATAGTGTTTATCTGTCTGGTGGCCTTAACAAAAGATGTTGCGTTGAGGATGTGGTGTTTGTGGTGTTATGGGCTGTGATGAACTATGTGGTGTTCATGGAGATGATTACAGATGAGGCAAACGGAAGTGAAGACTGCAGGGGCCGGCGGAAGGGCTACAGGGGCATGCGTGGAGACGGAGCACGCGTGGGCAGTCCGAGCAGAGACGGCGCGTGTTAAAGGTCGTGTTTTGATCTCGTCAGTGATCGCTCATCCCGCCACGGTCGACAGGTAAGGTCGCTGTATTCCTTTCTCCCTTTTGCTTCTTGTTCTGTTGTCTTTTTCCTCCGTCACACCACAGAGGACGATATTAAAAGCTCTGAAGGCAAAGACCTCCTTTGGTTAAGCTCTCTTCAAGTTTCCCTTGATAAGGTAAGTGAGGGTGCAGACGGAAGTGTGTCCTTCCAGAAAAGTTGTTAAAAGGTGGACGAGAGTGGTGAGAATGATGCGAACGAACAGGCCTTCTATGAGCATGAGCTTACAAATTGATGGAGGATATCTAAGAGAGGGCACCAGCTTAAATGATTAAAGTGATCAGCATTTGTGGGGTTTCCCCGAGTAGCCCTCATTGATCTCCTCTTTACTGGAGAAATT
>NC_142944.1:47385904-47400904 GCF_046866305.1 Octopus bimaculoides | reverse complement strand
ATTATTATTATTATTATTATTATTATTATTATTATTATTATTATTATTTTATGTTTGACTTTTGCTTTACATTTGTACATGTTGGCTCCAAGTCTCACCCAGAGACCTCAGGAGACAACAAGTTAGAAGTTCATGTTGGTGTTATGCCTAGGGTGCCATATATTTGGTTTTGTATATAGTGTTGTTCTAGAGAAACTATAAGAAAATTATGTGTTTGTTTTAAAACTTGAGATTACATAGAAAATATTTTACGTAGGATATGGGCAGTTCCCATGAGCACTATCTTTTGAACTTCAGCCATTTTGGGGTTTCCTGGTATCTGAGCTAGGTAGCAATCAGCACCTTTTGTTATCATTATCAGGGCACCTATAACAACAGGTATGTTTTAGTCTTCAGGTTCCACATTTTGCCAGTTTCTATTTCAAGATCTTTATACTTGCTCAGTCTTTGGTAGGTCTTGACAGATAAGTTTATATTGATTGGGACAGTCATATCAATGAGGAGGCATAATTTTTGTCTGAAGTCTTTCAATATGATGTCTGGTCTACTATTTGCATCTATCTTTCTGTCAGTTTAAATGGTGAAGTTCCAGAGGATTGAGATGTGGTCATTTTCAAGTACTGGAGGTGGTTTGCGTTGCCACCAGTTTTTATCATGGGGCAAGTCCAGGTTTTTGTAAATTACCCAATGAATATATTGTGCAGCTCTATCATGTCTGTTGAGATACTCTGTAGGCGCAAGAAGATTGCACATGGAGACAACATGATCGTTGGTTTCATTTTGTTATTAACATACACGACATGTTGGGACGCTACCGTATTATTATTATTATTATTATTATTATTATTGTTATTTTATGTTTGACTTTTGTTTTGCATTTGTACAAGTTGGATCCAAGTCTCACCCAGAGACCTCAAGAGACAAGTTAGAAGTTCATGTAGGTGTTATGCCTAGGGTACCATATATTTGGATTTGTACATTTGGATTTGTACTAGAGAATGTTTAAGAAACCATAAGAAAATTGTGTTTGTTTTAAAATTTGAGATCACATAGACAGTATTTTACGTAGGATATGGGCAGTTCCTATGAGCACTATCTTTTGAACTTCAGCCATTTTGGGGTTTTCTGGTATCTGAGCTAGGTAGTAATCAGCCCGTTTCGCTGTCATTCCCAGGGCACCTATGACAATAGGTATTGTTTTAGTCTTATTATTATTATTATTATTATTATTATTATTATTATTATTATTATTATTATTATTATTATTAGTAGTAGTAGTAGTAGTATTAGTAGTAGTAGTATTAGTAGTAATATTAGTAGTAGTAGTAGTATTAGTAGTAGTAGTAGTAGTTGCAGCAGCAGCAGCGGCAGCAATTCTATATTAAATGACGTGAATTCAATGAGATTTTAGTTCGAATTCTGCCAATTTTCCTTCTATATCCTGTTTATCGAAATTCGATCAAAGATATAAATCATTAAATGGAATAATTTATTACTTCACTATGATATAGAGGAATAGGCTTAGCCCGACCACGGTCTTTGTAATCTGATGCAGATTCAGAGGGAATTAACTTTCTTCCTGAACGTCTGAAAATTTGGTGGTGGTAGAAAAAGACATCCTGCGAGGCAACAGTAGATGTGCAATGAAAATAGCAAGTAGAAACTGGCATAGGGGTCATTGCGGAACCTATGGATTAAACACAATATGGATGATGGGTCAAGAAATAGCGTGTGAATTTGGAATTACCTAAATGGAGGTGTCCACCAAAAGGTCCAGTCCTTTCTGCAGTCTTGTGGCTTGTATGCATCATCGATCTTGCAAGGAGCTATGCCAACAGAGTTCGAAGCTTCTGATAAGACCTCTTATACTTGGTATGTCAAAGGGCAGAGAGCAAACTAATACGGATCACTTCTTCCTGGCGTTAAGAAGGGGTTTCTTAGGGTTAATAGTTGTATTTAAACAAAAGAGAAAAGTTAGAGAAGCATCGATGTTACTCCCAAAGCAACAAGACGTGGGAGTGAAAGGTTTTCTCTGAGGGAGAAATATGACAGGGTGGAGCAAAATCCGAAAAAGGCGGAGCTGAAAAAAGCAGGTAACCAACTGGAGAAAAGCACAAAAGGCAGGCCAGTGTTGAAAACAGTGGAATAAAGTCGTCAGAGAATTATGTTCCACAGGGAGCGAAAGGCTTAAGTAAACAAAAGAAGAGGATCGGTTAACCCCCCCCCCCCCAAAAAAAAACAAAAAAAACTGACAGCTGTAGTAGAATAAAGAAAGCCAAAAGGACGAGGCATCATGTTTGGCTAGATATGCGTTTTGGTCAGTGACTTCGTAAAAATCAATCCAGTTACATTTAGTTATTATTTTGTTGAGGAAAAATGGTGGTGGATATATTCAAAATGTCACTGAGTACAGTAACAGCCCTGTCACAATTGTGAGTGTCGTATTTCACCATGGCACTTACCAAAGTGGTTCTGAAGTGGAGAAGTAATTTTGGGATTGCTTAGGAATTCCCCTCTCCTTGACAATGGACACTGGTATATGTAATAATTGGGTAGAGGAAGGAAGGAAAGAAGGTGAGTGCTTAAACTGGAGTGTGGTGTCATTTACGAATAACTGACTGTTGATGGAGGTGAAGATAAAAGGATAGTCGATATTTACGATGGAATTGATGGTGTGTATAAAGTGAGGAGCCGCCGGAGAACATCAGAGAGAACAGAGTACCGGTGATAATGGGCTCCATAAGAACATGCCACAATTGCGTTATTTGACAAGAAGACGTAGATCCAAGAGATGAAAGAGAGAGAAAGAAAGAGAGAGAGAGAGAGAGAGAGAGAGATCTAGCTGATAGACAAGCAGTTTTGTTTTATATATGTATACACACACACACACACACACACACACACACACACATATATATATATATATACACACTAAAAAATGTATGTATAAATCCACAAACACAGTCACACATCTATGCATATAGATGACTATACATATACATATATATATATACATACACTTACACACACTCACACATATATACATATAGATGACTATACATACACACACACACACACACACACACACACACACACACACACACATATATATATATACGTACAATTATACATACATATATATATATATATATATATATATATATATATATATATATATATATATATATATATGTATATATATATGTATATATATATATATATATATATATATATATATATATATATATATATATATATATATATATATATATATATATATATATATATATATATATATATATATATATATATATATATACACATACATATACATATATATATATATAGAGAGAGAGAGAGTGAAATAGATACATATATACAAACATGCATACATGCACTTATACTTATTCACTTATATTTTTTTCGGTTGTTTTTGTTTTTCTTATTTGAATTTTGATTTACTTCGAATTAGAAAAAATATTTATCTACTTGTGATCTTCTTAAGTTTCGTATGTAAAAATAATAGTCAAACAAATTGACAATTTTCTTTTTATTTTCTTAACTTTATTTGGAAACATGAGATACAAGTGAAAATGTTTTCAATTAATTAACAAGTTCATAATTTAGCCATAGGTGTATAGAAGACAAGATATCTTTTATTCAGGAACTATCTGGAATGGTATTTGAGGAGATAAATCAATGTTTAGCTTAGTTACATTATCAACCGCCGACACCTTCCATTGTTTATATTTTCATTTCTTTAATGGATCTGGTTATTTCAAAAGCTTGGCTCACTTCAAAATATTCAACTATTATTTAATACAAACAAGGGAAAATCAACTCAGACATACGAACTTGTACACAGTCACTAGCCTCCCTCAAACAATCGAATGTAAAGAAATACACACACTGACACAAATACTCAGCACACACGCTATATATATATATATATATATATATATATATATAAGCACAAGGATATCCAGAGGTAATGCAGTACGATCGTTTCATGCAACTCCATTTAATTGAACAATGCAATCATTACATCAATTTAAAATGCAGAGCAATCTTTAGCTGCACAAAGACATATAATTTAAATTAAATTAGAACAGATGGACACATTAGTATAAATATATCTAAAATCTCCAAGAAGTTAAGGAGATAAACAAAGAACATGTTGTCTCACTCCAGTTTAGAAGTTACTCTAAACTGTGCAGCTGAAGATTGCTCTGCATTTTAAATTGATGTAATGATTACATTGTTCAATAAAATGGAGTTGCATGAAACGATCGTACTGCATTACCTCTGGATATCCTTGTTGCTTATTTTGATTTTAATCACCTTACTTTGAAATTGTATGGATAATACCGTACTAAATTCTGGTGCCTCAACTTAAGTACCATATTCATCTGAATCTAAATTTTTGCTGAACTCATCTACTATACCCAAAGTATATATGTATGTATGTATGTATGTATGTATGTATGTATGTATGTATGTATGTATGTATGTATGTATGTATGAATGTATGTATGTATGTATGTATGTATATATGTATATATATATATATATATATATATATATATATATATATATATATATATATATATATATATATATTTTCTTAACTACATGGTTCCGGGTTCAGTTTCACTGCATGGTAACTTGGATACACGCACACACGCACACACAAACACGCACACTTACACATGAAAACACACACACACACGCACCCACACACACACTTGCACACACGCACGCACACACACGCACGCACGCACACACACGCACACACACACACACACATACACACACACACACACACACACACGTATGTGTACTTCGAGACATTTTTCGCAGAGGCAGTTATAATTGTCCCTCGTTATTGTAATTTTAGTATATCATAACTAAACAGGGTGGCGAGCCGGCAGAATCACTAGGACTTTGCCTTTCATCCTTTCAGGGTCGCTAGATTAAGTACCAGTTGCGTACTGGGTCGATCTAATCGACTGGCTCCTCCCTCAAAATTTCGGGCTTTGTGCCTAGAGGAGAAACGAGTATATCATTACTAATCATCTGATAAGCTGACTTGCCAACGTTTTTATATTTTGTCATTCCAGATTGAAGTAATAACACTTTGAACACACCTGATGAAGCTCTGCTTGTCGCAGCTCACTGGTTTGCAGAATACAGCCAGGACGTTTGCAAGTTCGATAGACAATGAAGTTTTGTGTTAAACTGGGTAAAACAGTTACAAAATCTTATGAAATGCTTGAGAGGACTTACGGATTAAGATGTACGAGCCGAGCATCTGTTCTTCGTTGGTCCAAGTGCTTCAAGGACAATGAAGAGAAAGTAAGAGACGATGTGAGAGATGGAAAGGGGTGGAGAGAGAGTTGGTTGAGAAGATTCGTTTGAGAAAATACTGGATGATGACCTTTGTGTTTATACAAAGAGAATGCAGGAGTGCCTGTGTGGTAAGAAGCTTGCTTCCCAATCACATGGTTCCGGGTTCCGTCCCACTGCGTGTCACCTTACCCAAGTGTCTTCTATTATCGGCTCGGGCCGACCAAACACTTGTGAGTGGATTTGGTAGGCGGAAACTGAAAGAAGCCCGTCGTATCACTTGACAACCGATGTTGGTGTGTTTACCACCCCCTTAATTTAGCGGTTCGGCATAAGTGACCGATGGTATAAGTACCAGGCTTACAAAGAATAAGTCCTTGGGTCTATTTTATTCGAGTAAAAGATGATGCCTCAGCATGGCCGCAGTCAAATGACTGAAACGATTAAAAGAACAAAAGAATAAAAGAATATACTTTGGAATTAGTGTTACAACTGAACATAGAATTATTCATAAAGATCTGAACATGCACAAAATTTGTGCAACCAGGGTGCTCGGGTACAAGCATCCTGATAACCGACTACTTCACAGAGATGAGCATCAAAAAAGTCCTTCACCCTCCCTACAATCCAGACCTTACTCCCTTTGGCTTTTGGTCGTTCCCTAAATGGAAGGAGAACTTCAGGGACAGCAGTTTTGAACATTAAGGAGGCCATGACGAGGGCCCCGAACATCTTCACTTTGAAGGATTTCCATGGGGGTTTTCATGAAGTGGCTGGGGGCGCTACAACAAATACATTTATGTCAGCGCATCCTACTTTGAAGTAGGAAATTAGAGTTTTGTACTTCTTTGAAATTAATAAATGTCACACCTGAAAATGTCTCAAAACTTCAAGAATGCACCTTGTATATATGCGTGTATATATACACGCTACACACATACGATGATTACGTCATCTTGTCAGATGTTAGCCGTCTCACATCTAACCTGATTGTTATGATTTACTTCCATACATGCATGTGCGCGGACATGACTTTACAGGCCGGCTAATGACATACATACGAGGGGTCCTGAAAAGTTCCTGGCTTTAAGGGTGTCGCGAAAAGCATTGCTGAAGGCCCAACCTTCCGAGTTCTTTTACAGGGCTTAGAAAAATTGAAGTACCGCTGCAATAAGTGTGTGAGTCTCAGAGGAGAATATGTTGAATAAAATCATAATTAACTTATCGTCCCTTATTTTGTTTTAACTAAAGCCAGGAACTTTCCAGTACCCCGTCGTAGTATCAAGCAGAAATGACATCTGTTATTTTGTGCCTGCACAGAATTAATTTCATGTGTTAGTGGTAGTTGTTGTTGATGATGAACCTGGAGGTGGCGTTTTAGACCAGGATTGGTCTTGCATGTCTTGTTGCACAGCGGACATGTAGTAGGGCCTGGAGGTGCCGGCAGTGCTGTCACACGATCTATCTATGCCCTCTGATTCTTATGAAACTTCAGGTGGTTCACATACCCTCATTTGCCGAGAAGAACACGTCAAATATTAAAGTTCTAGTTATCTGTCTTACAAGTGAGTCCTAATTCTTCTTTCCATTCATCCAACATTTTACATACTGACATAATTGTTGTTCCCCAATTTGAGAGATCCAGTTCTTCCTCCCTCAAATGATTTTCATACCCTCCAGGTTCTCCATGATGCTGTCTTAAAACCTTGTGGCCTTTTTCCTTGAACATATTTACCAATTCACCCAAGAAAATTTTCTTTCGGAGCCTCTCAACATTTATGTACACCCCCACCACACATATGTATATGTATATGTTTATATACATATATATGTATATGTATATGCATATATATATATATATATTCAAATGTTTTTTACCGAAAAAGGTTTTTTCATACCGAGCTACCCGGCAAAATTGTTAATTATTAATTTTATTACTAATTGACGATTCCCTGCCCTGCATATCTATATATATATATATTCATATAAATATATATGCATATATATATGTATATATATACATACATATGTATATATATATATATATATATATATATATATATATATATATATATATATATATATATATATATATATATATATAAATATATATATATGTATACACACACACACACACACACACACACACACACACACACACACACACACACACACACACACACACACACACATATATATATATATATATACATACATGCATGTATATGTATATTTATGTGTATGTATATATATGCATATAAATATATGTGTATATATATGTATGTATATATATTTATATCTATCTATCTATCTATCTATCTATCTATCTATCTATCTATCTATCTATATACATAACACCAACCCTGCACCACACACTAAAATCTATTTTTCCAAAGGCAGTTGGCAAATGCCAAAAATACCTGGCGAAAAAACTATATAGTGATCTCCTCGAAGAAAACCCGAAGGAGGAGACACAAAAACTCTCAAACGGTAAGTGACTCTCTTTATAAAACTTTAACACTCAAATCAAAATGATGCTCAAGATTGGTTGTGTAAATGCGCGTGGCTTGGGGTCCCCTTGGAAACAAGGGTACCTCCTAAATGACATAAAGTCACATAAACTAGAAATCATAGCCATAAGCGAGACCAGACTCCATGATCCGCGGGCCCTATCGTCCATGTTTGGCAGACAGTTTAACATTTATTTTTCTCCCTGTCTGCCGAGAATGGGCGGTAGTGGCACGGCGGTACTCTTTCGCAAGAGTCTGGATCTCGAAGTAAAGACAGTATTCATAGACCCGGAGGGTAGATTGGTTGTTCTGGATGTCGATGGCAGCGATGGGTGTGCTTTTCGACTCATATCAGTATACGCACCACCTTTAACAGGTAGGCCGGATTTCTTTCGACGTCTAGAAGTATTCCTAGGAACGTCTCGTCCTTTACTTTTAGTGGGGGATTGGAATGCTACCTTGGACACGCATCTAGACTATGTGGGCAGAGATAGGAATAGACGGGGATGCAAATGCCTCAAAGACCTGCTCAGACGCTTTCAACTGTCTGACAGGTACCGACTCGATTACCCGAATGCGCCAATGTGGACATGGACAAACCGCATCGGGTCGTCGAGATCGTATCTAGATAGAATACTGTGTAGGAGAGTAGATAGAGATAGCATAGGGTGTCCACAATTTCACATAGTCAGCTACACGGATCACAAACTTGTGACGTGTACGCTAGACTTAGATAAGACACATAGGCAGGGCTCCGGTTACTGGAAACTAAACGCGTCTTTCCCGTCGAGACCAGTTTTCAGAGACCGGATTAGCACGTTAGTAAAGAGGGCTTTGACAGGAGCCATCATCAATAACAAATGGTGGTTTGCCCTCAAGAGAGCAATAAAAGCAGAAGCGGTTAGGTATAGCAAAGCACTAGCCATAGACAGAAACAGAGTAGAGGGTGAACTAGTTAAGAAGCTAGAAGAGGCAATTAGAAGTGGCATCGCATCCGACGTTTTGGCGGCGAGGTTGTCCCTTGACCAACACTTCAACGCCAAACACGAAGGGTGCGTTGTCAGGGCTAGGATGCGTGCTCTAAGAAACGAAGGTGTTGGAGCCGCACGAGAGGCCCGGGTGGCGGAGGCGCAACAGGGCAACAAAGCCACCATTCGGTCTCTGGTGGACGAACAGGGGCGCGAACTGCTCGAGCCAAGCAAAATGTGTGAGGCCTTTCAGCGGCACTTTGCTCGACTGTTTGGGACGAATGGCGAGCGAGAACGCAGGGTGGACTTCAGTGCCTACCTGCACAGCCTGCCACGACTCTCGGCAAGAGAGGCGGAGTGCTGCGAAGGGGTCATCACGGCGGCGGAAGTGAGGGACGCGATGGCGGGATGCTCGAGGGACAAATCTCCGGGTTTGGATGGTCTGCCCTACGAGCTTTACAACTGTAAGCCAGACTTGTTTGGAGACGTCTTGGCGGCCGTGTACTGCAACTGGCAGCAAAACGGGAGCATTCCCGGTTTTGTGAGTCGAGGAGCCGTAACGCTGCTGAAGAAAGATCCAAACAAGGGGGACGTCATAGATAACTTTAGGCCCATCACTCTGCTCAATGCAGACTTGAAAATTTTGGCCAAGGTGTTAGCCAAGCGGTTGGCGCTTGTCATCGAGAAACTGATCGGCAAGGCGCAAACGTGCGCGGTGCCGGGCAGGAGCATCCATGACAACCTCCATCTGATGCGCTACATCATAGAGAGGGTAGTTAAGGAACCTGGCATGGGTGGGGCCCTGATCGATTTAGATCAATCGAAAGCTTTCGATAGGGTAGACCATCAATACTTGGAGGCTGTCCTCATAGCAGCCGGCTTCGGTCCCATTTTCCGCGGCTGGATTGCTGCCTTGTACAGAGGCATCCGTTCGGTAGTTCGCGTCAATGGGCATCTATCAAGACCCTTCGACATTGCACGTTCGGTCCGTCAGGGATGCCCCCTCTCGTCGCTTCTGTACGTGTTGACTCTCGAGCCACTACTGCGGAAGCTGGCGACGCTGAGGGGCATCCCGCGAGAGTTGGGATGCGGGACGAGCGTGTCGTCATACGCGGACGACGTCACCGTCATAGTGTCTAGCCAAAAGCACATCGAGCTTGTCGGCGAGACACTGAGAGAATACGAAGCGGTAACGGGAGCGAAAATCAACCGGGATAAGTCAGTGGGCTTGCGGCTCGGCACCTGGAGAAGCAACCCCATGCCGTCAAGTAGCGCCTCCGTCGTGGGACGTTGGACTGACGGTCCGGTTGAGATGCTCGGGGTCTGGTTTGGTCCAGACCTCCAAACGGAGAAGAACTGGGACGAGATAACGAGAAGGGTGGCCACTCTAGCCCGGCAATGGGCCGAGAGGAAGCTTTCCCTGAAAGGTCGGGCGGAGGTGGCGAACACGTACATCGCGTCCGTCATCTACTACCGCCTGACCGTCGTTCCTTGTCCCGACCCTACCATCACCAAACTGGAGCGCATCCTCTTCCGCTTCTTGTGGAAAGGAAGCGTTCCGATGGTTAGGCGATCCGTTTGCTGCCAACACCCGTTAAAAGGAGGACTGGGCATGCCGTGGTTGACGATGCGCAGACACGCGCTGAGACTGCGACATCTCCGGCTCTACGTAGACAGCGGTGAACAGGTGTGGTCGCCGTTTGTGCGGCGCGCTTTCCCGCAGCTCGTCTCCATGACCGAACTGCAGTCATGGATCAAGAAGAGGCCGAGGAAGGGCGAATGGCACCGCGAGTGTCGCGCTGCTCTTCGGCAACTCCAACAACCCGGGTCAACCTTGAGCGACTGCATCACAACTAACGCATTCTATAGTGGATTAGTGGAGGGAAGGTACGACGACGATCTCGGGGCGAACCTGGGCGTCGACGAGGAATACCTGACCCGCCTGTTTAAGACGACCTTCGGGCCGGGACCTATGGACAACTTCCAGAGATCCCTGGCCTGGCAGTGCTATCGAGAAGCACTACCCGTTCGGGATAAGCTCTACAGGCATGGCTCGAGAAACACGGGGCCGACCTGTCCGAGATGCCGGCAGAGCGACGAAACCGTTCTGCACGCACTCGTACAGTGTCCCACCATTTCCGAGCTGTGGGCTTACGTCGAACAACTGCTATCGCGTGTGGGACGAGTCGGTCTATCAGCCGAGTCTATCGTGAATATTGTCGCGCCTCCTTCCTTTAAACGGGAAGGAAGAGCTATTTTCATCGTACTTGTGGCTATGGCGAAAGAATGTGTATGGTGGACGCGTCTGAAAGGTCTAGAGACAAAGACTTTCCTCTCTGGGCAATCTCTCATCAACTTCTTCAAGTATCACCTGAAGAGGAAGTTGAGAGTAGAAAGGGAAGTCTTGTCTAGTGAATGCTTCAAAAAAAGATGGGTGAATGTAGCAAGGATGGCACGTGTGAACGACGGAGCCATCTTGAGCATAACCCTATGAACAAGAAAAAAAAAATAAAACAAAAAGGCAAAAGAGAGTCACTTACTGTTATAGTTTCTTCAATGAGAATATTGACCAAGGTTACCGTGGTCTTTTCCGTAGGCTTTTCCTTCCACGGCTAAACCTAAACTGTCCTCCCCTCTTTTTACACGAGAACATTACTGTGATACACGATCCCTATTGATCGGCCTTTCCTTTTCTTTTTTTTTCGATCCCTTTTGATCGAACTGCCCCTTTTTCCCTTCCTACGATCCCTTTTGATCGACACCACCAATTTTTTTTTTTTTTTTTTTTTTTTTTTTCCTTCCTTCCCCCTCCCAAAAAGAAAAGCTCTACATTGTATTTGTCCCATCTTCGTTGAGCCCTGTGTGGCTAATAAAAGAAATGTATCTATCTATATACGTTTATGAATTTGTGTTGCAAGATCCCTGATGTGAAACTGTGTTGAAACAGATATTGTATTTCGGGATGAAAAATACTGATCATCTCGAAATACAATATATATATATATATATATATATATATATATATATATGTGTGTGTGTGTGTGTGTGTGTGTGTGTGTGTGTGTGTGTGTGTGTGTGTGTGTGTGTGTGTGCGCACGCGCATTTTGTATTTCAAGATGATCATTTTTTTTCATCCCAAAATACAATATCTGTTTATATATATATATATATATATATATATATATATATATAAATAAGGATAAGTGGTCAGCATGGGAATAAAAACCATCCAGGATTTGGAATTATCTTTATTTTTACTGGTTTATTTGGTCTTCGTCTTCGCTAATCGTGCCATGCGGACATTTATTGTGGTTCTAGAGTCATTTTTTGACTGCTATTTTTTCAGCGTGGTGGTATCTCTTGATACCCTGTATTATAATTTTAAATAATCATATATATATATATATATATATATATATATATATATATATAAGGGTGCGGTGAATGAACTTTCGTCTAATTTAGATAAAAATGAAAATAACTCTGACATCTTATTTTTACAGATATATTTACCAAAATTTCATAAAAATATCTTGAAATATTTAAGAGTAAATTTATTCAATAAAATCGCCATTGGCTTCAACCATAGCACCCAGACGACTTTGGAATCTCCTGCAACTCTTCTGAAAGATCTTCTTGTAAAGTTGGTGAATGGTGCCATAATCCTTGCTTTCAGTTCATCTTTGGTGTTGCAAGGAATTTTGTTGGTCTCTCGCTCAACTTTGCCCCACATATATTAATCAAAGGTGTTACAGTCTTGGGGGTTAGGTGGTCAGATGTTAGGGGTGTTGTGGTTGCAAAAATTGTCTGACAGCCATGACTGAGTTCTCCTGCTTGTGTGGCATGGTGCAGCAGTCAACTTCTTGACCCAGGGCAGCACTACCTCCTCCAGGCACTTGGTGTAGGCTTCCGTATTGAGTGTGAGGCCGTATGGGAAGATGACTTGCTACTTCATAGCAAAATTCTCACCAAAACTGAATGGCTGAAACATGCAGATCACAACCCATCTAGGATCTTCAACTTTGGAACAACAGATCCCCCCAAAACGGCAAGAAACCCAGATAGTGGGACATTTTTGTACCAACTAGAATTGAACCCAGTTACCTAGGTTCTCATATTTCTCTCCTAACTTTTTTTGAACTAACCAGCTGTGTAGATATAATCACAATTCCTTCCTTCCCTTTTACACTCCTTTCAGACACACACACGCACACACACACACGCACTCTCTCTACCACTGGACAATGATACCAAAGAATACCATCTGGTTTTGCCTTTTTTTTTTTTTAAAAGGCCAAGAATGAACTTGTCACAGCAGGAACTGACCAACTGTAAACTGTAAACAGAATCTTCCTCTTCCCTCCTCTTCCCACTGACACACCTTTCAAATACACAGGCACACACACACGCACGCACACAGACACACACGCACACATACACACACACACACAAAAACGCACCCACACTCTCCTACAAGACAATGACACCAAAGATTCTTTTTGAAAAACAACTTCTTCAAAACAATCACACCTGCCTTTGCCATTTCTTTAAAAGGCTAAAAATAAACTTATTGTAAAGAACTAACCAGCTATGAACCCAATTTTCTTCTTTTCTCTTTCCTATCGACACACACACGCACACACACAGACACACACACCAACACAAAAAAACACACACTCACACACACACACTCTCTCTCTCACTTTTTCCCCCCATTCCTCACCCTCTCTTATTATCCTATATATCTCTCTCCCCACCCCTACACACTCAATAAAACTATATAAAGAGACCCCTCCTCAAGGTCGACTCAAAACAATTTGAAAATCCTACATGATTAGGTGAAAAGCGCTTTATTTAATTTATAAAACATGTGACATTAATAAAAATCTGTAAATGTATAAACATCCAGATTTCTGAGTACCTTAATTTTTTTCTATATAACTTCTGTACATCATCTCCAAACCTTCCAATATATATATATATATATATATATATATATATATATATATATATATATATTATCTATAAAGCTCAATTTAATTTTAATTTTTTATAAATTGATTTTAATTGAGTTTTTACCTGTAATTTTGAATTTTGTCCCTAATATTATTATATATATATATATATATCTTCATCTGAGATCGTGTGCTGAAATAAAAACAATTGCAGCGTGGAAGGTGTTTATATGCCATTAAAAGAAACACACACACACACACACACACACACACACACACACACACACACACACACACACACACACACACACACACACACACACACACACACACACAAACCGTTAGATTCACTTCAACATTTAAATTTATTTTGCCAAAATATTTTCGTCGCTTTGAGACCGCGACCTGTTTTTGAACGAAGAAAAGTGATTACACAATCTCTGCATAAAAGTCAGTAGAACATGCTCCAATGTAATAACTAGAAATACCATCATCTGTTACTACATCTATAAACAAGTGGACATAATTTGCTCTTACAACTACAGTAATGCTTATTAATATTAACTCTATACTTATTACTGACAGAAGTATGAAATACTCTGTCTATATCATTACGTATTACTTTATGAGTATTATTAGTTTCGCTATAGATGAAATTCGGTGTTTTATCAAATTCGTTACTTGGTTCAATTAATTCAAATGAGTGTGATTTAGACCCATTTATCTTCCTTACACTATCTTCTGTAGGCTCTCTTGTTATCATTCCTATTGTTAGCCAAACAAGTGTTTCTTATCTCGATAGAGACATTCGTAATTTATTCCACCTTATCCGTATAGTTATCATTAACAACAGTCATATTAGTATTATTTACATTAGATTTATCATTTGTGTTTTCAAGGTTCCTATTGGTGAATTCTCCTAAAGTTATGGGCTGTAATAATTTGTGCTAGGTGCTAAATTCCTAGTTGTAGAAAAGGCAAACATAATCGTATGCCGATTCAAAGAAGAAACACAAGGGCAGTCGTTTTGAAGATATTGAAAAAAACTAACGAAAGCTATGGCAAGTGTCCCGGTAAGAGTGAAGGAGCCTTCACGAAGTGGCTGAGGTGCTACAACAAATGCATTGATGTCAGACGAACCTACTTTGAAGGAGAAGAGAGTTTTGTACTTCTTTGAAATTAGTAAATCTCTCTTCTGAAACAGTCTCGAAACTTCTCGTA
>NC_142944.1:47378404-47380904 GCF_046866305.1 Octopus bimaculoides | reverse complement strand
CTATAGGCATAAGAGTGGCTTTGGGCGCAGTAGTGGCTATAGGCGTAGGAGTAGCTTTAGGCGCTGTAGTAACTATAGGCATAAGAGTGGCTTTAGGCGCAGTAGTGGCTATAGGCGCAGGAGTGGCTTTAGACGCTGTAGTAACTATAGGCATAAGAGTGGCTTTAGGCGCAGTAGTGGCTATAGGCGTAGGAGTAGCTTTAGGCGCTGTAGTAACTATAGGCATAAGAGTGGCTTTAGGCGCAGTAGTGGCTATAGGCGTAGGAGTGGCTTCAGGCGCTGTAGTAACTATAGGCATAAGAGTGGCTTTAGGTGCAGTAGTGGCTATAGGCGTAGGAGTAGCTTTAGGCGCTGTAGTAACTATAGGCATAAGAGTGGCTTTGGGCGCAGTAGTGGCTATAGGCGTAGGAGTGGCTTTAGGCGCTGTAGTAACTATAGGCATAAGAGTGGCTTTAGGCGCAGTAGTGGCTATAGGCGTAGGAGTGGCTTCAGGCGCTGTAGTAACTATAGGCATAAGAGTGGCTTTAGGTGCAGTAGTGGCTATAGGCGTAGGAGTAGCTTTAGGCGCTGTAGTAACTATAGGCATAAGAGTGGCTTTAGGCGCAGTAGTGGCTATAGGCGTAGGAGTGGCTTTAGGCGCTGTAGTAACTATAGGCATAAGAGTGGCTTTAGGTGCAGTAGTGGCTATAGGCGTAGGAGTAGCTTTAGGCGCTGTAGTAACTATAGGCATAAGAGTGGCTTTGGGCGCAGTAGTGGCTATAGGCGTAGGAGTGGCTTTAGGCGCTGTAGTAACTATAGGCATAAGAGTGGCTTTAGGCGCAGTAGTGGCTATAGGCGTAGGAGTGGCTTCAGGCGCTGTAGTAACTATAGGCATAAGAGTGGCTTTAGGTGCAGTAGTGGCTATAGGCGTAGGAGTAGCTTTAGGCGCTGTAGTAACTATAGGCATAAGAGTGGCTTTGGGCGCAGTAGTGGCTATAGGCGTAGGAGTGGCTTCAGGCGCTGTAGTAACTATAGGCATAAGAGTGGCTTTAGGTGCAGTAGTGGCTATAGGCGTAGGAGTAGCTTTAGGCGCTGTAGTAACTATAGGCATAAGAGTGGCTTTAGGCGCAGTAGTGGCTATAGGCGTAGGAGTGGCTTCAGGCGCTGTTGTAACTATAGGCATAAGAGTGGCTTTAGGTGCAGTAGTGGCTATAGGCGTAGGAAGGCTTTAGGCGCTGTAGTAACTATAGGCATAAGAGTGGCTTTGGGCGCAGTAGTGGCTATAGGCGTAGGAGTGGCTTCAGGCGCTGTAGTAACTATAGGCATAAGAGTGGCTTTAGGTGCAGTAGTGGCTATAGGCGTAGGAGTAGCTTTAGGCGCTGTAGTAACTATAGGCATAAGAGTGGCTTTGGGCGCAGTAGTGGCTATAGGC
Organism: Octopus bimaculoides; assembly: GCF_046866305.1. Lineage (NCBI taxonomy): Eukaryota > Metazoa > Mollusca > Cephalopoda > Octopoda > Octopodidae > Octopus > Octopus bimaculoides. Next base: position 47,379,493 of record NC_142944.1, on the reverse strand, counting down.
GTAGGAGTGGCTTCAGGCGCTGTAGTAACTATAGGCATAAGAGTGGCTTTAGGTGCAGTAGTGGCTATAGGCGTAGGAGTAGCTTTAGGCGCTGTAGTAACTATAGGCATAAGAGTGGCTTTGGGCGCAGTAGTGGCTATAGGCGTAGGAGTGGCTTCAGGCGCTGTAGTAACTATAGGCATAAGAGTGGCTTTAGGTGCAGTAGTGGCTATAGGCGTAGGAGTAGCTTTAGGCGCTGTAGTAACTATAGGCATAAGAGTGGCTTTAGGCGAAGTAGTGGCTATAGGCGTAGGAGTGGCTTCAGGCGCTGTAGTAACTATAGGCATAAGAGTGGCTTTAGGTGCAGTAGTGGCTATAGGCGTAGGAGTAGCTTTAGGCGCTGTAGTAACTATAGGCATAAGAGTGGCTTTAGGTGCAGTAGTGGCTATAGGCGTAGGAGTAGCTTTAGGCGCTGTAGTAACTATAGGCATAAGAGTGGCTTTGGGCGCAGTAGTGGCTATAGGCGTAGGAGTGGCTTCAGGCGCTGTAGTAACTATAGGCATAAGAGTGGCTTTAGGTGCAGTAGTGGCTATAGGCGTAGGAGTAGCTTTAGGCGCTGTAGTAACTATAGGCATAAGAGTGGCTTTAGGTGCAGTAGTGGCTATAGGCGTAGGAGTAGCTTTAGGCGCTGTAGCAACTATAGGCATAAGAGTGGCTTTAGGTGCAGTAGTGGCTATAGGCGTAGGAGTAGCTTTAGGCGCTGTAGTAACTATAGGCATAAGAGTGGCTTTAGGCGCAGTAGTGGCTATAGGCGTAGGAGTGGCTTCAGGCGCTGTAGTAACTATAGGCATAAGAGTGGCTTTAGGTGCAGTAGTGGCTATAGGCGTAGGAGTAGCTTTAGGCGCTGTAGTAACTATAGGCATAAGAGTGGCGTTGGGCGCAGTAGTGGCTATAGGCGTAGGAGTAGCTTTAGGCGCTGTAGTAACTATAGGCATAAGAGTGGCTTTAGGCGCAGTAGTGGCTATAGGCGTAGGAGTGGCTTCAGGCGCTGTAGTAACTATAGGCATAAGAGTGGCTTTAGGTGCAGTAGTGGCTATAGGCGTAGGAGTA
>NC_142944.1:47360904-47373404 GCF_046866305.1 Octopus bimaculoides | reverse complement strand
TATAATTCTCCATTCTCTCTCTCTCTCTCTCTCTCTCTCTCTCTCTCTCTCTCTGTATATATATATATATATATATATATATGTGTGTGTGTGTGTGTGTGTGTATATATGTAATAAACTCCATTTGCTACTGCAGTTTATTACATAACATTTATTTTTTTCTCGTGTTATCTCTTTGTTTCTATTACCACTCTATACTCATATAACATTGTGTTATGGATCGTACGTGTATTGAGTTTTGCACCAGGTTATTAGTCTCTTCCATGTTTTAACCCATACCTCCTTGTATATATATATATATATATATATATATATATATATATATATATATATATATATATAGTGTGTCTCAGAAAATTTGATATCATTTGAGATGTAAATATCACTAACTACATAGTCAAAGCAAATGAAACTAAACAGGCTTAATGTTGAGCACCATAAGATTTATTCCTCCAAATTTGTATGAGAATTTGAAAGGTATGTGGATTCCATGAACGATTTCACAAATGTTCAATATGCTCACCGCCTGAAACACGGCATACGTCAAGTCGGTAGTCCAGCTCCTCCCAAACATGCTGCAGCATGTCTTGGGTAACAGTTTCCAATGTGGTAGTGATTCTTTGCTGGAACTCCTCTAGGTTTGCAGGAAGAGAGGGAACATAGAACAGGCCCTTCACATAGCTCTATGCTTGCGCTTTCGCTTGTCATCTGCCGTTATGGCCTGATCGAGCTGCAACTTGTAGGATTTCATTAGTAAGCGTTTCCTCAGGACGCGCCAAACTGTCGTTCGAGGAATCTGAGTTTCCAGACTTGTTCTTCTTATGGACTTCTTGAGGCTTCGTATGAGTTTTTGGAGAACCTATTCGACCGTCTCTTCCGATGTTAGTGGTCGTCCAGATCCTTTTGCCCTGCACAGACAACGTTCCTCTTTGAATTTTTTGTGCCATGTCCAAATCTGCATTGCCGTTGGTGACTTTTTAAAGAATTCTTTTAATTCTGACCTGTTTCTACACATGCTGTTACAATTTGAAGTCATTTGAACAAGAACCGGCAAAGTTATTAGATTGGGAAATGATATCAAATTATATATATACTAGCAGAAATACCCGGCTTTGCCCGGGTTAAAGAGAATAATGAAATCTAAAAACGCCGTCTAGACTACTCAACCCTCAACTGTTAGTAGCTACGATGCCATATTTCTACATTAATAACTCTCCAATCCATGCCAGCATGGAACATAGACATTAAATGGAATGCCAGTCTCTCATCTAGGAGGGCTTTGAAATCAATGTTACCAACTGGGGACTGTGTGTCGCAGTGATAATAAAAAGACCCAAAGGAGGTCTGCAACGAAATAATTTTACTCAACACTTTGCAAGTGAATCAGTGGAGGCAAAGATGCGTCTCATTTACTTGACAATTTATGCACCACATTGCAGAAATCACAATGTAAGTATATCTGAAAGGGTAGTCTTACACTGTTGTACCGTTGAATTACAAATAATGCTCATCTGTTATGTTCAGGTTAAAATTTCATCAACATCAAAAATATATGAATTTTCATGGGAGTTATGGCCGTTATACATAGAATATAATTTCCAAATTTCATAAAGATCCGTTCAGTACTTTTGACGTAGTTTTGGATAAGAAAACAAATGACTAATGTGTGTGTTTGTGTGTGATGGGTGTATATATGTATAGATATCTGTATGCATGTATATATATGTATATATGTGTACATATTACATGTACATCTATATATATATATACATCTACACATATGTATACATATACATGTATGCATATAGATCTATATCTATATATATCTATGCATATACGTGTACATATACATGTATATGTATACTTATACATCTCTTTCTCTCTCTTTCTCTCTTTCTCTCTTTCTCTCTTTCTCTCTCTCTCTGAAAGTATCTGTAATTACAGTATGGAAATGTGATTGTTTCAGTTAGTGGAATAACGTGTACATATACATCTATATGTATACATATACATCTCTCTCTCTCTCTCTCTTTCTCTCTTTCTCTCTCTCTCTGAAAGTATCTGTCATTACAGTATCAAAATGTGATTGTTTCAGTTAGTAGAATAGTTTCATTTTTAAAGTGAAAGTATTTGACATGAGTGTTTTTGTTTCACTTTTGACACGTAATACTTAAATAGTGGAGGAGATATTATGTTGCCGTGGGCTCGAACTCTGCAAGAAGTTAAAAAGTTTTTTGACTAAAACACAACTGGAGCCCTAAGTAAGGCATCTGTAAAATTTGAATGAAATTGGTTGCGTAGTTCTCGAGTTTTAGGGATTCACACAGACAGACAGACAGACAGACACACACACATTCTCATTTATATATATATATATATATATATATATATATATATATATATATATATATATATATATATATATATACACACACACATATTATTTACCCATTCGTCGCATTGATACCATATTTCTACATTAATAACTCTCCAATCCATGCCAGCATGGAACATAGGCATTAAGTGGAATGCCAGTCTCTCATCTAGGAGGGCCTTGAAATCAATGTTACCAACTGGGGACTATGTGTGTCGTAGTGATAATAAAAAGACCCAAAGGAGGTCTGCAACGAAATAATTTTACTCAACACTTTGCAAGTGAATCAGTGGAGGCAAAGATGCGTCTCATTTACTTGACAATTTATGCACCACATTGCAGAAATCACAATGTAAGTATATCTGAAAGGGTAGTCTTACACTGTTGTACCGTTGAATTACAAATAATGCTCATCTGTTATGTTCGGGTTAAAATTTCATCAACATCAAAAATATATGAATTTTCATGGGAGTTATGGCCGTTATACATAGAATATAATTTCCAAATTTCATAAAGATCCGTTCAGTACTTTTGACGTAGTTTTGGATAAGAAAACAAATGACTAATGTGTGTGTTTGTGTGCATGTGTTTGTGTGTGATGGGTGTATATATGTATAGATATCTGTATGCATGTATATATATGTATATATGTGTACATATTACATGTACATCTATATATATATACATCTACACATGTGTATACATATACATGTATGCATATAGATCTATATCTATATATATATATCTATGCATATACGTGTACATATACATGTATATGTATACATATACATCTCTTTCTCTCTCTTTCTCTCTTTCTCTCTCTTTCTCTATTTCTCTCTCTTTCTCTCTTTCTCTCTTTCTCTCTCCTTCTCTCTTTCTCTCTCTCTGAAAGTATCGAAATGTGATTGTTTCAGTTAGTGGAATAACGTGTACATATACATCTATATGTATACATATACATCTCTCTCTCTCTCTCTCTCTGTCTTTCTCTCTTTCTCTGTCTCTCTCTTTCTCTCTTTCTCTGTCTCTCTCTTTCTCTCTTTCTCTCTCTCTCTCTTTCTCTCTTTCTCTCTCTCTCTGAAAGTATCTGTCATTACAGTATCGAAATGTGATTGTTTCAGTTAGTAGAATAGTTTCATTTTTAAAGTGAAAGTATTTGACATGAGTGTTTTTGTTTCACTTTTGACACGTAATACTTAAATAGTGGAGGAGATATTATGTTGCTGTGGGCTCGAACTCTGGAAGAAGTTAAAATTTTTTTTTGACTAAAACACAACTGGAACCCTAAGTAAGGCATCTGTAAAATCTGAATGAAATTGGTTGCGTAGTTCTCGAGTTTTAGGGATTCACACAGACAGACAGACAGACAGACAGACACACATTCTCATTTATATATATATATATATATATATATATATATATATATATATATACACACATATATTATTTACCCATTCGTCGCATTCATCTCATAGGGGTTATAAAATTTCAATTTCTTTTACTATAGATTTTAGTATTTGTGTCTTCTATTAGACATCTGACCTGCTTTGTTTTGCAAACCAGACCGAATCCTTCAAATGCAAAACGTTGAAAGGAAGACGCTGCATTCTTTTGACTTACCCATCGGTCACCTCGGTGCCCAGCCTTTATATTGACATGGTAGCTCCCTGAATTAGTTGTATGCTGTCAACTTAATGTGACAGTCCCCTGAAGAGAATAATACTACTGTTGGTTAGACCTAGGAAGCTGCACCGCTTCCTTTTGTCCTTGACACATTTCCTGTGTCCTTATGTTTACAAGGGGGAGACAAGCACATCCACCCAGCTAAGCCTACATCCATAAACATGTTTCTGAGTCTTTGCTCGTCATCAGTCTGGAGTAGCATGACCTGCTAGTCGAAGATGCCTGTCAAGCTCTTGTAAACATATAATAATTCTAGTGAAATGCATTCACTGATTTCAAATTTAGAAATGATACATTTCTAAATCTCTCAGAGAAAGTATCAATAGTTTTACTATTAAAACTGAAAGTATTATCTCACATTACAATAGAGATGTTATTGTTTCACTTTTGACACATAGTACTGAAATAGTGTAAGACATAAGAAATTGATCCGGGATCGCATTAGGCAAGAAGTTGAACATTTGTTTGGCCCATGGCACTGCATGGACCCTAAGTAAGGTATGTGTAAAATTTGAATGAAATCGGTTGGGTAGTTCTCGAGTTTTAGTGATGCCCACATACAGACAAACACACGCACACATTCTCAGTTATATATATATATATATATATATGGAGAGAGAGAGAGTGAGTGAGAGAGAAAGAGAGAGCTAGATAGATAAATAGATAGATGGACAGACAGACAGACAGACATATAGATAGATAGATGTTTTAAATCCTCTGCATGCATTGGGTCATCCCATAAATAATGCAACTTTTTTCAATTGCATGAACTAAACGCTGGAAGTGGGTGGGATTTACCTGCATCAACTTGCTATAAAAGCAGGTAGTAATTTTACCTTTTCTTTATTCTTAGTGCAAGTTTTGAAGAATGCAGTTCGATTTTAATAGTTATTTTTTCAAAGCTATAATGGAAGTGACAAAGGAGCATATTCGGCATATTTTGCTTTATGAGTTCAATAAAGGCAACAACGCAACGGAAAGTGCGAGGAATATTAATGCAGTATAAGCGTAAGCTAAGCCTGTGTCAACATTGGTTCCAGAAATTCCGAGCCGGAAACTACAACCTAGAAGACGAGCCTCGTCCTGGAAGATCTGTAGAGTTCGACGAGGACGTCCTGCAAACACTGGTGGAGTAAAATCTCATCGTAACGGTTGAGGAACTAGCAGAGAAGCTTGGAATGGATTTGGTCATTCAACCATTCATCGACACCTGCGTGCCATCGGAAAAGTCAGCAAATTGAGTTTAATAGCACGCAAAGAATGAATGTGCTTCGCTGTCATGTCTCACGAATGAACCTTTTCTGAACCGAATAGTGACTGGTGACGAGTAATGTGCTTTCTATAAAAATGTCAAGTGCCGAAGACAGTGGGTAGGAAAGGAGAAACACTGGCATAAGCTAAAGAAGGTGTTCACCCACATAAGGTGTTGTTATCTGTTTGGTGGGATATGAAAGGTTTAGTCCCCTTTGAACTTTTAAACTCAAACCAAACGATAATAAAGAAGATCTACTACAAAGAAAAACAACCATTTTTGACAAAAAATGTTCTTCCATCAGGATAATGCTCGGCCACATACTACGAGGATGTCATTCTAAAGGCTGGAGCACTTGAATGGGAAAAGGGGCTACACCCACCATATTCCCCAGACATTACCCCATCTGATTATTCTTTATTCCACAGTCTTCTAAATCATTTGGACGGAAAATATATGAATTCTGCAGACGAGGTCAGAACAGTACTGGAGCAGTATTTTTCGTCACGGACAAGTGAATTTTGAAAGTGGGGCCCTACAAGTCTGCCAGATATTTAGAAGAGTATTGTAAGAAATGAAGGAGAGTATATTTTAGATTAAAAAAGAATTTTGTTTATTTTAATTTTTAAAAATAAAAGAAATATAAAAAAACGCATTATTTATGGGATGACCCAGTATAACATTTCTTCGTTTGATTTTCTGTTGTAATGATTTTCTTTTCTTTTTTAATGTAAGATTAAATTTAATGTCTTAAATGTTAGCTATTATTTGGCCAGTGCAGATAATGATGTTTAAATATTACTTATTGAATAATTCTATCAGGTCCTTTCTAAACACGCCATGGTATGGTGCTTTCAATTTGTACGCCATTGTCAGCATTTCTGTACGAAAGGGTGCTGAAAAGGTCCTGGCTTTGAGTAAAATACAATACAGAAAGATCAGTTAATTATGATATTCAACATATTTCCTCTCAGATTCACACACTTATTGCAGCAGTCTTTCAGTTATTCAAAACTCTGTAAAAGAAATCGGAAGGCTGAGCCTTCAGCCAAACCTTTCGTGACATCTTTAAAGCCAGGAATTTTTCAGCAGCCCTCCTATAGTATAGAGCTCTTATAACAGTTTATATTTTGAATATATCTTGAATAACATTTGCACGAGATGGATATTTCCGTCCGATTTTAGCACCTTATGAAAAAGTCGAAGAATGAGCGAACGTAGTTTTTTTCTTAGAGTCAACATCGTCATTGGTTTCCGCTCATTACATACATCTAGGATGCTTTGTGTAAGGTTAAATAGTTGCATTAAAAATATTAACACCAATTCCTATTGTTTTTCATGTGCTTGATGACTGAATTAACAGACATAATTTTGTAATATAATATGAAGGCACACGGCTCAGTGGTTAAAGTGTCAAGCTCACAGTCATGAAGTAGTGAGTTCGAATCCCGGAGCAAAACACTTTAGTTCACGTTACTCCAGTTCACTCAGTTATAGAAATGAGTTGCGATGTCACTGGTGCTAAATTGTGCCGCCTTTTGCCTTTCTCTTGACTAACATCGGTGACGCAGAGAAGGGAGGAAGGTATGCATGGGCGAGTTTCTCAGTTATGTTTGTCATCTTTCCACGATATGCATTGGCGAAAAACACACATACACATGCACATGGGCCTTTTGCAGTTTCCGTCGTCGAAATTCTGTCAACAGTGTATTGATCAAACTGAAGTCATGATAGAAAATAATTTCTTTAAGTGCGATTTAAGCAGTGACCACGTGACTATGAAACTATTTCGATCAGATAACGATTTTTTAATATAAATATATGTAATTCAGAATGTAACCCTGTACATTTTCTTTTTTCATATATATTTAAATGATAAACTTCTGGAACGTTTTACAGATTTTTACAGTTCCAGTGATGAATTGGATCTGTAGTCTTCGAATTAGCTTTCTCCTTTCTGGTTTTGAGAAGCCTAGTTTCTCAAAATTGGTATTTAAGCAGTGTGTTACATATCCTAGGGCCCCAATAGTTACAGGTATAAACCTGAACTTGTAATCTAGATAGAGTAACTGTAGTTCAGCATAGGTGTTCTCTTTTTCACTGATCTACAGCTTTATGTTAACATCCGCTGGGCAGCTAATTTCCACAACTGTACACGGTTTCTCTTCCCCATCCCAAATCATTATACCAGGTCTGTTGTGCTTAAATTTTATTGAGGTCTTCACTGGAACATTCCACCAGTATCACTTTTTATTATCAGTGGCTATGGTTTCTACCATATTGTGGGTTCTTATTTCTTTGTCCTCGGGATTATCATTCCGACGGAGTTCATTATAGAGTGTCTTAGCTACAACATCATGTCTCATCGGTAGATGATACCGTGATGACAGTATCGGACAACTGCTTATGATGTGGGTGATATCTTCAGTGTGAACTCCACAAAGTTTGCATCGGTTGTCACATTTTACTGCTTTTCCTGCATCTCTATCCCTTTTGTGCATCAGGTACTTGGTTGGTATTTCCTGTTTCTGGATTGCAAACGCATACCCTTCAAAGTGAGAGGTAGTAATCCGGTTATTAGTCCATATTAGACCGCTTTGATGATCGAGGTTACTATCATCCCGGAGCTTTCTACTAACATATCCATGCAGAGTCTTCTGCTCATATAGGCTCATCCTTTCATCTGATGGTACGTTGCGGTAAAGTCGTGCGACTTCTTTGGGCATGTATTCTAGGTTATCAGACAAAGAGTGTTACTTAAGGAGCTGCCTTCCAAGTCATATGATGTTATCAGCCTCATGTATGCAAACTTGGTCAAGGGATGCACTTCGACACTTGGTGGTTAAGATTTTGTCGAAGGGATATGATGCGACATTCAAAAGCATTTTGGATCGATCTTAAGCCTCTGCCGCCTTGTTTTCGTGTTAAGTAGTGCGGTCTACGTCACTGTTTATGCGAAAATTATTTATGCTTGTTACTATTTTTCGGGTTTTCACATCAATGGCTCGGATCTCGCATCCAATCAAGCAGCGCGAATGTTGGTATGAGTACTGATACTGCAAAAACATTGTGGGGCCACTTTTTTAATGAATGCAGAGAGTTCTGAGGTCCAAATTTTCGTTAATCGGCTGTCATATTCTTTGATGACACGTGTTTTGTTACAGGTGCCAACAAAACTTTTTGAATTAAGAGAGTTTCGGGTGTTTGTAAATATATGGTTCGGTTGGTGCGTTGGTTGAACAGTCGATGCTTACACTCAAGTGTGTGCATCTATTCACATAAGATTCTCTGATGGAGAATTTTTGGAATGTCTTACTGTCTTACAAGTCTTGCACGTAGGTACGTATGTATGTATGTATGTATGTAAAATATATACATGCACACTTTATGCATATATATATATATATATATATATATATATATATAGTGTAGTATATTGCCACTTAAGTGTGGCTGACCCCTAGGGGTGGATGTTACTGTTGCTTTTAGCCCCAGGAGGACATCTCCTCCAGCTGGCTTATCGACACACGACTGTGTCCTGTTTGCCAAGGGAAGTTATCCCTCTCACCTCGATCTGCAGCACGAACGTATCCGGATTTCAGGGTTATTTCCCTTCGTCGGCGTCCGATAGCTGCTGACCTTGGTGAGAGAGACAAAAACCTGGCAACAGTAACATCCACCCCTAGGGGTCAGCCACACTTAAGTGGCAATATACTACACTTTATCGTGCAGTTACTGTTAATACTTCATTTAGAGAATTAACATTGCTTGTTTTCACCTTTTCGATATCAGTGAAGAATTTCACTGGAAAAGAAGATATAAGATTGCCAGGTTTTTGTCTCTCTCACCAAGGTCAGCAGCTATCGGACGCCGACGAAGGGAAATAACCCTGAAATCCGGATACGTTCGTGCTGCAGATCGAGGTGAGAGGGATAACTTCCCTTGGCAAACAGGACACAGTCGTGTGTCGATAAGCCAGCTGGAGGAGATGTCCTCCTGGGGCTAAAAGCAACAGTAACATCCACCCCTAGGGGTCAGCCACACTTAAGTGGCAATATACTACACTTTATCGTGCAGTTACTGTTAATACTTCATTTAGAGAATTAACATTGCTTATATATATATATATATATATATATATATATATATATACACACACACACATATATATATGTATGTATGTATGTAATGGGCTTCCATACAATTTCCGTCTGCTAAATCCTAAACTGAAAAAGCTAAAATTATATCAGTCATTTAAAAGATGGTTTCCTAGCAACGTTTAGAAACAAAATAGCTTTTTTAATAAAAAACTCAGGTTTTCACAATATATGTGAAAAAAAAGAAAAGAAATGAATACACGGGTTTAGCAGGTTGTTAAACAAATTCCCAATTTTGTTGAAGAAAAATCCCAAGACACATTTCTTCAGTATTGCTAAAGTTACAACTTATGACCTCTCTCATAGGAAAGGTTAAGAGAAAGAAAATCATGATCAATAGAAGAGAAAAATAAAGGGGGGAAAAAGGCGGTAAATAAACAAAAGAAACCCCTCAAGAAATGAAACATAGCAAAGATCTGTCTTTTATTAGCACTTTAGAAACCATTCCAGTTTCTGTATACGGATAAAAAACAAAAAAAAAAACAAAATAAAAAAAACTTTTGAAGCTTCAGCATTTATTTTCAGACGTATAGAAAAATATAAATACAAATAATAATAATAATAATAATAATAATAATAATAATAATAATAATAATAATAATAATAATAAACACATATATGCTTGTAGATTTTTTTATACATGCGGAAAAATATTTTCCATCTAATTTTTGATAGGAAAATTGATCCTTATGCGAAAAAAAACCCCCAAAAACAAAAAAAGCAACTTGTGCGGTAATCTGTCTTAAGCCGCCCCCTTGTTCCGAATTTCCATTTCGTTTTGTTTCCTGTCTAGAATTAACTTTGGAGGGGTTGGGATTTTCTTCTTCCCCACAAATCACATTTTCTGTTATATATATATATATATATATATATATATATATATATATATATATATATATATATATATATACCCCTCAAAGTTGATTCTAGACATGTATGTATGTTAATATATATTATACACATACACGCATTATGTATACATTATATATATACATATATATATATATATATATATATATATATATATATATATATATATATATATATATATATATATATATATATATATATATATATATATATATATATATATATATATACATATATATATATATATATATATATATAAATATGTGTGCTTGTGTGTATGTGTATAATATATATTAACATACATACATACATGCATTCATACACACACATATACGCATACATACGTACATCCATGCATACATAAAAGCATACATACATGCATACATACATATACATGCATACATACATACATATACATGCATACATACATACGTATACATACATACGTATACATACATACGTATACATACATACATACATACACACACACATACATACGCACACACATACATACACACACACATACATACACATACATACATACATACATACATACATACATACATACATACATATATATATATATACATACTGGGTCTAGACCAGATGTACAGACAGAGGATCGTCTAAACAATATTTTTCAACATTTTCCTCTGCAACTATACTGACCTAGATCGGTAAACGGCTCTCATCTTTCCGTCTTCTTTTACAAATACGAGAACACCTTTTACCCACCAATTCCGCGCAAATCAAACCAGTTTTGAAAAACAAATATTTACTTGCAAAACATAATTAACATCGATGAGAACAATAACACCAATATTGATACAAACATCACTGCCACACGTGTGAGCTATTTTCGAAAACGTAAATACCCCTTGAGTCACCTGGTTTTTGCAATTAAATCAAGATGCTCTCCGATGTTATGAAAATACCCGAGAAAATCCCAAGATCAGCTTCATAAAACGGTTAAAAATACTGGGCTGAATCTCACCCTAACTTATGTAACTTCACAGCTAAAAACCTACGGCAACGGTCGTCTATCTCTGTCTGGAAAATGGCTGCTACAGAGAGTAACTGTTATTCCGATTCCCATAATACAATTCATCTTTCTGACAACATACCAAATTAACCAAAAAACTCACTGTAACCGGCAAGGCGTAAACAAACTGACATCTCCAGTGCCAACATCACACAACTATCTGGAATCGGTATCTCTATATACTGACTCGATATAGACGATTGTGGAATTCAAGCAACTGATAAACATTTTGCAAACGCAGATTGAAAACGATTTCAACGCTTTCTGTTAGTTTTCTTTAAGCAACAGGCCTTTTTTGACGAGTGTGGGAAGAAGATGAAATTTTCCACTGATAAAATTTATCAATGATATCTCTGAAGAATGTATTATAAAATGTGAAACAAGACAAAGAGGAGACGGAACAACAAACAGACGTATTAGCTTGACGCTCTGGAAAAATGGAAAATTTGATGTTTCGAGCCTACGCTCTTCGGTAGAAAGGGATTAGAGAAAAAATGGAGAGAGTCAAAGAGAAAGAGTGAAAGAGAAGGAGAGAGAGAGAGAGAGAGAAAGAGAAAGAGAAAGAGAGGAGAGAGGAAACCGTATCTGGAATAATGGTTCCAACACAAATAGCATTTAAAATATACGACAGCTATTTCAGTAGAATTATATTGATGTATTCATAGATTATATCATAACATATAACTCACCATCATCAGGTAAAATTTTAAACAGGTATTAAACAACTGAGATGATACCTTGATCGGGACGAATCTAACAAATATTGTTCTATAAGGAGTATTTAAAAAAATGATATTCGAATTTACAGAGATATTCGAAGAGATGGCTATAACGGGCAAGCAAGAAGCAAGGATATTAGGGACATTTTATTAAGGTCATTAGGGATAAATCATGGCAAGAAAATGTCTGTGATTCTGGTATATTCTCATAGCCAGTACTAGTTATAAACTAATTTAGATAAACGTTTTGAAATTAATATAGACGTTTCATCTTTCTGCTTCTCGTATACCCGTTAAAACTACTCCTAATTTCTCTATAAATCCGAATGTTGTTTTTAAAATACAATTCGTCCAAGAATGTGGTTTGGATTCATCGTATCAATGTCTTATCTCACTTGTTTGA